>NC_056743.1:233083591-233281091 GCF_019279795.1 Protopterus annectens | reverse complement strand
TATATATATATACATATATATATATATATATATATATATATATATATGTATATATATATATATATATATATATATATATATATATATATATATATATATATATATATATATATATATATATATATATATATATATATATATATATATATATATATATATATATATATATATATATATATATATATATATATATATATATATATACATATATATATATATATATATATATATATATATATATATATATATATATATATATATATATATGTATATATATATATATATATATATATATATATATATATATATATATATATATATAAATATATGTATATGTATATATACATATATATATATATGTGTGTATATATATATATATATATATATATATATATATATATATATATATATATATATATATACACACACCCACACACACGTTTTTGGGGTTGGGGCAACATTGGTCATGTAGGCAGGCTTGCTCTTCCTGCAGAAATGCTGTTTCTCTCATTTTTTTTCACATAATGTAGTTTGGGTATCTGATTCTTGATGAGTTACTTTTTGTCCACTCTTACTGGAAGCACTGGATGTTCATGGTTGTGGCAGGAGCATTGTTTGCACTTGCTACAACACTGCCTCTTGTTTTAGAATTGAGCCTATGACCTCCAGTGTTCTGTGTTGTCACTAGTTCTGGACTAACAAGGAATCTCTGGTCTCCTTCTCCTTTAAACAATTTCTATGTTTAGTCCACTTTCCTATCTCTATTCATTAAGTAAAAGACTGTTTAAATAAACTTTGAAAGATGCTAGAAATAATGGCAGGTGGACATGTTCAGAATTTAGAACCAGATATGAGCTTGTTTTTTGTATTACTTTTATATTTTGTGTAATTGTTCTTGTTTTACACTGTTTTGATGAATATTGTGCCAATGGCTAGCTAAAGACACAATTTAACTTGTCTGTGTCACAGAACAAACCTTAACATATTTGCATTTCACTTGTAGGTTTTGTGTGGGAGATAAGTTTTTCTTGAAGAATAACATGATCTTATGTCAGATGGACTATGAAGAAGGGCAGCTGAATGGAAGTTTTGATTCACAAGTCCAGTAACATGCCCAAGGTTTGCCAAAGCATCACAGGATAGATGTATAGACCTACCTGCAAGTGAGGAGCATCTGTCAGCTTGCCTGCAATATTTTTTAATTCTTGGTCCAGAAGGGACTAAATATTGTAGTATTCCCCCCTCCCTTCCCCCAACACAAAGCAGTTACAGTTTAGATGTACAGTTGTGCCTGCGGAGCTGAGCACTGCATTGCCTATATGTTTGTGAGTTTCTGGGGTCTTGGGAGGGATCTGTACAGTCTGTTTTCTGTATATATAAACTGGAACATTTATTTTATGAAAATGTAATGCAATTTTATTACTGGTGTGAATTAAAGATTATTAAATGTTTCCTTGTGATTTTTATTTTTTTATTTTTAGATACCCTTATTGAGAATTGCAAAAGTTATTCTGGATTGTTTTTGGCATCAGTGTCTACTTTTTTGAAAGCTATACCACATATGAACTAATACATATTTATAAGAGTACAAGTGCTCCTATTTTAGTTTTTAATGAATCATGAAAGCGGAGTGCTGTTTAGAATGCATTGTGGTTGAAATTGAAAGTAAAGCCTTAATGTGTTTTTTTTTTTCATATAATTACTATCAGATTAGTTCAGAAATCAAGTAAGAATGATGACTTGTACAACATAAAGAAAGCAAGTAGCAGACGCCATGCTAAAGATGAGAAAGGACAAAAGTGAATAAATCATTGCGCTGCCACAAAAAACTAAATCCAGCATGTTTTGTGTTAAGATAATGGCCCACTACACTTTAGAAAACTATTCTGTGATATTTGAAAATCATGTTTTACAATTCCTTCTCCATGATAAAATACATTTAACAGAAAAGGAAAGGATGCCATCTTAAATAATCAGCCACAATATCACATCTCTGAAGAAGCTTATTTTGAGAAAATGAAAGAAATGAAAACAAATGATGCTGTAATTCCCAAGGGCAGAAAAGTACTTCATTTATAAAGTATGTACTGTCAGCATAAGTAACAATGACCATATGGTGCTGAGATACAAATGGCTTCTCCTTATGCTGATGCATTCTAATTACCTATTGAGTGTTCCTTCTCATTGGATGAGGATGACCATAATAATCCTGTACTTTTTAGTGAGTTATCGTATAGCTTAATGTGCTATCCCAGATGATTTTTCAATCTTTTTTGATTGAATGAGTATATCTGCATTGTGTGAAAGGACTTCTTTGCATGCAGGCATTCATTCTGAAACTGCATATAGAAAATAGCATTCTTCTTTATCTACATAAGCAGAACTGAGCTTTAAACTATGACTATATGAACACTGATGTTAAATATCATAAACCCTACAACTTACAGAAGTGCTACACAGGTCTTATGAACAATTTTAAAGGAAAGCAAACCAAAAATGTTTGTCATAATGACCATGGTTCTGCATAAATTTTCTTAGAATATTTTTACTTTTAAAGTGAACTTTGTCATTCAGACCACACAACAGTGTGACTGAATGAAATTGCATTACTTTGAACTCAATGTGAATACAACATATACTGATAATATTAATACAGCAATGACACATAGACTAATGCTAATGCAACAGTAACAACAGCAAGCATGTATACAGTGCAGCAACAAGTATAGTGATGTGCACCAAGACACTTCCACTTGCATGTCTTAGTACCCAAAATATTGTACAGATCAGAATCAGACAGCTTTCAAATTGTACGGAAGGCTAACTTGCAATATTGTGCAGAATGCTAACTTGGCATTGTTAATATTGCACATAAGGTATAAGATTGTACTTTCATGGAGTTATTGCATATGTCTGTGAATTACTTCAGCATTGTAACTCCAGACCACGATGCCAAGCATGGTCTATGTTATTACTGGAGTTCAGAAGTCTAATGACTTGTGGAAAAAGCTTCTATTAAATCTGGTGGTTTTGCAAAGCAAGCTATGGTATCTCCTGCCTGAAGATCAACACGAGAACAGACCATGGGCAGGGTGAGTGCAGTCTTTGGCTATTTTCATGGTGTTGCTGTGGCACCAAGCAGAGTGCAAATTCTGAATAGATGGGAATGTGGACCTGATGATTGTATCCACCACTTTCACCACCCCCTGGCAAGATTTGCAATCTGAAACTGTGCAGTTTGCGTACCACACAAAGAGATTACTAAGGATGCTTTCGATGGTACCCCTGTAGAAGGCTGTCCGAATTAAAGGTGGTAGTTCTGCTCTCCTCAACCTTCTTAGAAAGTGTAGATTCTGTGGTGGCTTCTTTGTTAAATTATCATTACTGTTGATTTACTGAACAAAGAGCCTTTAGCAATGTTATTTTTTCATTTTCTTAGAAAAGGTAGGATGGGAATTAAGTAAGAATTTAGCCACAGAAAGATTTAACTACATATACAGCTGCTGGATCATGTTTCATGAGAGTGTATAAAAACTTAAAATATTAAGGAAGTTTATACATCCTATCTGCCTTTTTATGAGCAGCTGTCTGACTGTCAGGAAAACTGCAGGCAGTGATGCACACATCCTCTAAGACAAAACTGGAGGAATGGGTGCAGGTTCTGGAAATGCCTTCCGTAGCACCTCATAGCATTTTCTGAAGAACTGAGAAACCTCAGTATTCTCCCACTGAAAACACTGGCACATTCTAGAAATAGTCTCGGAGAAAAAGAACTCTACACAGGGAAAATCAGAAACTGAGCTTTCATCTGAGTCTGCATCAGAAATCTGGAGAGAACCCTGTATCTTTCCCTTCATCCTCCTGTCCAGATTGAAAGTCCTGAATCGCTTCAGGAAAGGCAGTATCCCTCTTGCTTTTACCAAAAACGACCTTATACAAAGGATCAATAGCATGAATTGAATCCTAAACCTGACCCAGTAAATTACTGCTATTTAAAGAAATTTGAGCAGGAGTAGATACATGCTGCTTAGTTTTCTGCTTCTTTTTTGACAAGAAAAATGGTGCCAACAATGTTATTAGTGACAACGGTGGCTTCTTTTGGGATGATCACAAAAATTTTAAGAAAGCAGGGAAGCCCTCCTGTTCCTTCTCCCAGGACTGAAAAGATTGGCTCTCCCTTGCCCATTGAGGGGATTCCAACAGTCACAGACAACATGGCTAAAGCCCAGTCTCTAGATGCTACACCATAGGGAGTTGGGGTAAAATTTCCCTGAGCAGATATCAGGAGTTGGGGGTTGGTATTATGTTTAAGGTGTTTATGTACAGTTGCAAGGTGCAGGGCTTGATTCTCACCTTTGAAAGGAAAATTGTCTAGGTTTAAAATGGCCTACAAGGACAGCTAAACCTATGAATCTACAGTAAAAAGCATTTAAACTTTCTCTGTGGCAAAGGTGCAAGTGCATTGAGCTTAAAGAAAGAGGGCAACTGATACAGGGTTTGAATCCAGTTTACCAGTACTTTAAAGGGTTAGGGGATTGGTGTAATAACCAAGGTGTTTACCTCACAGAGAACAGGTACAGGGCTTGATTGTACCTAAGGGGAAAGTAGCTCAGTATAAAATAGTCCAAAAGGGCAGCTAGCCTGTTACTTAACTGTGAAACCAAGACTGATAGCCACAGCAGTTACCCACCTGCAGCACAGGCAAATTGCTAGCTTGTTATGGTGGCAAAGGCTTTACTTAAATTTTTCTTTTTGTGGCTGTAAGGATGACTGACAGCCTGTTCTATGGCCAAGCGAAAGATGTTACCTCTTTTCCCAGGAAAAAATGCCAGTAAAAATAGTCTTTAAAAGCCATTTTCCAAGATGCACCAGTAAAAAGCAGCTTTAAACATTATGCCAGCCACACACAGTAAAATAAATTATTTCTCCACAAAAAAAAAATGTTTTTCTGTTACTTCAAACAACTTTAAAACTGACAGGAAAAAGAGCATTTCTGTATAAAAGTACAGTACAGTCTTGTGACGGTCCTTAAATTTAAATTAACTTTCCTGATGAGGAAAGAATAAATAATCAAAATTCTTAAATGGAAGTTTTTTCCCTAAAGGGAATGTATCCCCAGCAAATGTGCAGCACAAGCCAACTGTTGATCCTCGAAAGCTGCAGCGGAGTATTCTCTTAGGTGCCAGTAAAGATCTGAAGGGCTTGGCACCCAAACTTGTGTTTGTCATCTCAGTTCAAGCTGCTAGGCAGTTTGGGTGCATGGAAAGTGCCCTGAAGGTTTGGAAGCTTGAATGACTGTTATATCCTTGGCGGCATGTAACCATATACCTATGTCTACTGCAATAGTAATCAATATGATGAACACCATTTTTGCCCATTGATAGATTCACTGATGGTAAATCGTAGCTTGAAGTCACTTATGAACAGGACAGAACCTAGCACTTAAGAGTATTGCTTTATAGAAGTAGGCAATCTCAGATGTAAACATGTATATTTAAGAGGACATGCAGGCAAGCAATTCCAGTTGCTACAGAGTTGTATTTTTCAAGTTTGTCCAGTAATATTGAGCTGTTCTAAATTCTAGATGCCCGGTTCATATTTACAAACAGGCCTTTAGTAAGCATATAGGTGTTCACATTACTGTACATTTTATCTGTTACTGTATAAAGAACTGTCATTGTACTGAACACTTTTTGGAAGTCATGTTAAGCGGCACATAAGACAAAGACAGATAATAGTGCTTAGCTGTTTGGTAAAGATGACCAGAAGGACATTTTACTCACAAAAATGGTAAAATAATTGAATGATGAAATTAAAGAATATGTTGAGCGAAAGATTAAAGACAAGGAAACAAACCATATTAACACATTTATCTCTTCATATAATGATTTCTGTATCAGGTGGGTGACATTGTTAGAAAAGTAGGGTATTGATTTGGAAATTTTGGAACTTGCATTATTGCATCTTAGCTATTGTAAAAGCTTCCTTACTTTTCTTGAAGCAATTTCTTTAAAATGAAAAGTTGGAGTGATGTCGGTTAAGGAAAACTGTAGGCAGGGGTTCAGTGATTCTGCCTGTTGATAAACAATGGACCAGCTTGATTTCAGATGGCCTCTAGGGAGGATGGTTAGTGTTCCTGATAGTACAAAGGAGAATAGGTTTCTATGGAAGTAGACCTCCTAGCAAGCAAGTCTGATGTGGTTAGTCTGTGATAGATTCGAATAAGAGGTTTGGGGACATTGTGAACTTGCTGTCTCTAAGTTCATATTGCAGCATTAGTAACGATCATAGAAGCTTTCCTAAGTTCCATGGTGTTTGCTTTAGGCTAACCCAAGGTGCTTCATCCATACTTTTGGGAAAGACTCTAGCAGGATAAAATGCCGCAGAGTACTTTCAGATGTGGGAAATTGTTGGTGTTCAGTTACATAGTAGAGTAGAGTTTGTATTTATAGTCATTTAATCATTCACAAACTCGATTCTTTCTCCAATAGTTCATTTTCAGAGTTAAAACCTTTCTGAGCAATTGGTTGATGTAAAAAGAAAAATGAAATTAATCCTGAACAAGGCACTAACCTATCACAGAATGCACAAGCAAACTCTGAGTATCTTTTCATGATATTGGAGTTTGACATAGGCTCATATGATGGTACTTGGCTATTGGCCCAGAGACCCTTAATCCTAGCCAAGAACGTTTCCTCAAAGTCAGCAACTGTTTCCCCTGTCTAGCAGGGACACAGGTGGGATCCCAGAGGTATGTTTTCTATTTCCCATCCAGTTGTCCAGGTTCTTAGAGAGCTGGAGAGATACTCTACTTGAAATGGAGCGGGAGTCTTTGGGACACAAATCTATCCCACCAAGTTCTATTAGTGTCACAGACCAGGTTAAGGCCTAGCTTGTGGGTTGCATGAGTGGAGTTTGCCTTATTACAGATATGCAGCAACTGAAATTACCTTGTATACCAGACACAGGACACCTCTGAGCAGTCAGTTTGAGACTGAGTAAAGGGACAGGGCTTTTAGCCTTTCTGTATAGGATAGGTGTTTGAGACCCTGGACATTCTTGGTCAGGAACCTCTGTGGTCTCCAACTGCTGCATGTGCTTGGCAATGTTCTTGATAATGGGTCTGATAATGGAGGAGTACAGAGATGGTTTGACCTCCTTATTCCTGGATGAAATACCCTTATTTATGAGGTCAGCCATGTAAAAAGCCTTCCATTAATGGAGGCAACATGGTGTTCAAGTTGGGTTGCTATCAACCTGGGTGCCCAAGTCCCTCACAACTGATTGCATGTTTAGTACATTGTTATCAATGTGATAATTAGTGGGGAAGACATTTTCCCCAAAGAAGATAATGATGCATTTCTTTGCATTTAGTTTGAGGCCATGCTTCTGGCACCAGTCATTAGTTTGGGTAAGGCCATCTTGGAAGATGTTAACATCATTAGGGGAATTTAAGACGGTGCCCAGCTTGCAGTCATTTGCAAACTTGGTCAGCCGCAGACCACTGGTTTTGGCTTGCACCTCCAAAAAGTATATCCCAAACAGTAGAGGCCCCAAGGCTGATCCTTTGGGTACACCGCTCATTACAGGTATACTACTAGAGGTGGTTTCCCCTACTTTGAGTGGATTCTATCAGTGAGCCAGTTAGCTACCCATAGAGTAACATACAGGTTGATGCTTAGCTGGGAGAGTTCATCTATTATGTCCTAATGGGGAATAGTGTCAAAGGTTTTAGCTAGGTCAAGGTAGGCAGTGTGCACCATCTTCCCTCATCCATGGCTTTGGTGACTGTTTCAAAGAGGTCGACCAAGTTTATCAGGGTTCCTATTATATAATCAAAGATGCAATCCTTCGAATGCATCTTGATCGAACTTGAAAGCACGAAACAGCAAAATAGTGAAACTGCATACAAGCGCTTTCTTTGCCTGGGAAATAAATTGCTTGGCTGCATCTGTTACTTTGCCATTTTTGTCACTGCAGTGCGATCTCTGAGTTGGTATATTTAAGTAGGGGGGGTGTGGGGCACTGCCCCCCACTTGATATAATGTTTTGAAGTTTTTATTTTATTTTTTCTTTGTGGAACAGTGATTTATTTTTTCCCTGGGAAAACAAATCACTGTTGCGAGTGTTCAGGATGGTAAGCTTTCACTCACATGGGGTTGATAAATCAGCGTTCACTTTTTTAAGCATTCGCTGATTTAATATAGACCCTCCAACAGGCATGATCTCCCTTTAACAAAACCAACAAGTGTTTGGAGGTTGCCAATATCCTTGTTTATATGGTCCATGATAGTGCGTTCTATGGCCTTGCAGATCAGGCTAGTTAGGGTGATGGGCCTATAATTACCTGGGTCAGTGGATGCTCTACATTTGTGTAGCAGGATGACGGTGGCTGTCTTCCATTCAGCTGGGATGATAGTAAGTACTTTTTCAAGCTATAGCATACTTCCAGCTATAGAAAATTCTAAGTGCATAGTTGCATAGTAAAGTGAACTGTATGTAAATATTAATTCAGTCAGACTTTCATTTATTCCCCGACTAATAACTTAATTCAATTTTGGGTTGGAGACTATCCCAAGACTCACTTGCTGCAAGGCAGCAAAACTAATCCACAATAGGGTATTACCTCTCATATGACACTCGTGTGCATGCACATGCACAAACAACTGAGAGGATCATCAATTCTCTTATAGAACATCTTTGGGATATTGGAAGAATCCAAAGCATTCATCAAAAACTCACATAAATGAAAGGGCATGGCCAAGATGGCAAACTAACAGCACAAAGTCTTAGCTCTGCTTTATTTTCTTTTTTTCTGACAGGATTTTATTAAACAAACTTAACAAAAACTTATTTTCTTATAGATTTTGAGTCTTAAACAAACTTGGACAACTGAAAGAAAAATCAAGTTTGTATGTTTTTTTTCTTTGATTCTTTCCTGTCAGTCAAACTGTTATGACAGAATGAGACACTCAAAAGTGAACTCTCAAGACAACTTGGTGAAAAAGGAACTACAATCCACAATGGGCAGTATCAATGAGCTTTCTGTTAAATGTGATAAACCTGAGATAAAAATGGACAACATAAAAGAAGATTCCAAGAAACAAACAGAAATGTTAAAGATTATAAAACACCAATCTATTCAGATCTCATTAATAGAAGACACATTAAATGACTTGGATAGCAGAATGGCAGAGATTGATCATCACGCACAATTCCTGTTAAAACAAAAAACTTTGCTTATGGAATGACTACAGGCCCTAGAAAGTAGATCTAGAATTAATATTAAGATATAGGGAATACCAGAAAAGGAAGACAAGACAATATGTTGCAGTTTTTAACTAACTGGATGCTTAAAATTCTAAATCTACCAGAAGCTCTCGTTTGGTATTGAGACAGCCCATAGATCTTTCAACTTCTTTGAAGAATAATCCACATATCCCCAGATCTATTATTGTAAAATTTCTCTCCAGCCAAGACCAGGACCTGGTACTGAAGACTGCTTTGTTACTTTCTCTGATAAAAATAAATAACACTATCAGGTTTGACAACTATACTGTGTCTGTTTTGACCAAAATAAAAGCATGTATTCCATTCATAAAAGGCTTAAAGAAGCTAAACATTAAAGCTCAATTAATCTTATTAGCCAGAATTAGGATTTTTATACCAGAAGTTCAAGAAACTTTTAATTCTCTAAAAGACACAGTGGACATTTCTCAGAAAAATAAACTTTTTGTTTAATCATAAAATATGGATTTGGGCTTTTGTCAGCTAAAGAGAGAAGCGACAAGAAATCATTGGTCTTTGAAGGACAAAAATAGTAAAAAAAAAAGTTTCTATTTTGTCCAAATAGCTTTCACACATTTATTCAATTTTTATTATCTATTGCAGTTCATCACCATATATATGGTAAAACAAAAATGTTTATACTTTAGCAAAATACCTTTTCTATAATATCTGAAATTGTGTATATATGTTATTACTTATAAGTTCCTTTACTATTCTATTTTAATTCTCTCTAACATTATTTTCTAACCTAGAGAGTAGGTACATATTTAACAAATCCACTTAGTTTACATTAAATTGTGTATAGAAAGTATATATAATCTGTTTGAAATTGTGTATAGAAAGTATATATAATCTGTTTTTTTTTTTTATTTTTGGTTATTCTATCTGGTCATTCTGGTTGTATGTGATGAGCTTTATCTTTGTGTAGTAGGTGATATGTTGAGTGGATTTGGTTGCATGAAAATCATTTTTATACATTACTTAGCTTTCTTTTAATAGATTTAACTTGTGTGGTGTGTGTCCATTACTTGGGCTCTTATTCAAAGAATTGGAGATATTATTGACTCTCTTTTACAGTAACTTTCTTTTCAGTCTCTTTTCCTACAGAGTGTTATTTAAATTACTCTAGAATGTTTTTTTTCTGCATACCTCAAGCTTTTTTTCAATTTATAACCATCTAGATTCCATGTTCAGGATGTCTGTGCTGCAGTAAAATGCATTTTTAACTTTATTCCTCATTTACAAGAGCTGAACTTTTAGAATGATATAACAAGTAGCAGAAACACAAAAACAGAACATTTAAAATTAATTGAGTTAACTTTAAACTATATCCATGTAGTTTTTATGCTGATTATCTTTTGAAAAGTGGGACCATGAAGAGAAGTAAAGAAGAATGCAGTGGGAAGAAGAAGAAAAAGAAGACCTCTGCAGACTTGGATACCTGGTACTAATCTCTGTTTAGTGACATCTTGTGGTCATCATAATTATAGTTCAATGAAAGTTGTATCATTTTTATAAGTACAGTGTAAATATAATATTCTCATGCAGCAGATCATCACGGTGCAGAGGAATATGTCATTTATGATGATGAAAATGCTTGTTTAAAACAATATTACTGTTTTCTGTGTCATGAAAGAAGCTGAAAAAATGAGTATAACTTTAATGAGTTGGTTATGGCTATGCAGAATACTTCTGATAAAGTAGTATCTGCTACACTAATGGAATTTCCCTACAGTTTCTGTAACATACTGCTATATTGTACACAAAAATATTTACGCACTGTCAGACTGGATTTTTGATTATTCAGTCTATGCATTTCAGGACATGGCACAGTGAGTCATGATACTTTAAAGGACTACTTTCCTTAACTGATCCAGTATTGTCACTGACCTAATATATTGTTTCATAGCTATATTTCATTTATGCAAGTACAATTTCTTTACTAGCTATGTCTTATATTTCTAACATTTGCATTGTTTAAGGGCAATCTGGTATTTTCTACCTGGGCTCCCTCAGAATACAATTTTTTCACAAGAATAGATAGTTTCATTAAATAAGATCTAATAAGTAAAATATGTGATAAGCTTCTTTCATTATAAAAAATATAACAAAGTCCATGGGTGATCCACAGATAATGGAAGACTTGAGATATAATACAAAGAGGTAGTTAAGCATCAATACTGTTGGTGGAATACATAGCATGAATGACGGTTATAGCATAGTAAACAGAGAATGATATGCCATACAGAACATCTGGAAGTTTATTAAAATATTGTTATAGAAAGCCATTAATCCTCAACGTTGGTAAGATACAGATTAAGCATCTGTACTTGCGTAAAAGATGCTACATTCCAACTGTATATACGTAAGGACATCCACATGCAAAAACACACAAATTGAAATACATATTTACAGACCACTCTTGTCTATTCAAAAGTAAGGGGTCTACAGATGTATTTACACAAGGTATAAACAAATGCCTACAAAAAACAAATACCCGCATAACCTTTTGGTATTACTTTGGTATACAGTTGTCCCAGTGCTTTACTTGAAATGTAATTGTGAAATCTAACACCTGATGTGATGCCCAAAAGAGAGATGCAATGCAACAAAACTGTAAGGTTAAACACTGGGAACACATCATTATTAAAAGCAAATGAAAACAAACATGCAGAAAGATAGCATATCTTATAGGGGATAAGATATTGTTCACACCTTTGCTATAAAATTGTTTTTTTTACAATATTTTTTACAGACATTTGACTGGAAACTATTAACAGTGATTATAAACATGCTCTGACAGAAATATATTGACTTCTATATAGATATGAATTTGCATATAATAGAATGTATTTACATTACTGTAATTACACTTTAAGCTGTGGTCTTCTGTGCTATATGAAACAGTTTAGAGGAGATGATGCTTAAAACGCCTCAATATGCTCAACTTCTGTTGCCTTAATTACTTGGTTACTTTGCTAATTATTGGAAAATGATGTTAATGAGCAGATTTAACTCTTCAAAATGTTTGCATTTGTTAGTAAAATGTGTAATTTTATTTTATACCAAAATTGACCTTTAAATAATTTCAAGCATTTTTCATCTCCCATTGGTATGACAAATGCAAAAACTTAATTCGCATATTTCAGAATATGGCAATGAAAAGTACTATAAACAAAACTGTAAGTATATGATATTTAAAATATAATCATAAAAGAATACTCCCTGTACAGATGTTAGATTTTAAATGTATATTCCAAGTGCTAGAGGTATTGATAGTAACATACATTCATAATACACACATTCACTTAAAAACACTCACTCATTTGTAGATTTACTCTCCTGCATAAATAAATAGTACATATTCATTGTCTTAACTGCTGATATACATATCACACATCTACTTATACTAACACATGTACACAGTTATATGAATGCACATCCATGTAAATATGTATAGATAAGCACATACAATATATACAAATATGTAATTTTAAATTGTAGCCCCTTTTAATTACACTTCCATAGTCTATTAATTTCACCCATGTTATTAAAGGAATTTTTAAAGTTTTATGATATATATGATCCTGAAATGTATTGGTCCTATGATGTCTATAAGTTAGTGTTATAGGTGTTGCCAGTTTTATTTATTTAATCCATATAAATGCTTAAATACTAGGCTATTTTTACTATTTTCTATAGTAGGAATGACTATATGAAATGTATTGAGCAAACAGAGAAATTTGAAATGCATTATTTCTGGGATATTTTTGATATATTCAGAAATACATAATGTCATTCTTTATTATTAACATTACCAACTTTATTTTAATATTTCTCAAATTAATACTTTATATTTTTTTTCCTTTTAACATGACTTGAGTATGCTCTAAATAGCTATAATTAAAAATATTGTTTTAAATTAAGAAGCAGTAGCAACTGTTTAACTTGGTGACACTGGAGTAGGTTGGTTTGTGCTTTGTATAATTATATCATCAAGGGCATTTTTGTTCCATGATGGGAGGTTTGAATGTAAATAAGTTTGATTTTTTTTGATTTGTCCATAACAGTTATTAGTACTTGGTTATTATATTTTAAGCGAAACCATCTTAAATCATGTTCTTATGAATGTTGGCATATACATGTCTCTCATTAAACATCAATGGACTTAATAATCTACTGAAGAGGAGTAACGAACAAATATTTAAAACTGGATAAAGCTCACATAATTTTCTTACAAGGGACACATTTGATACCTGAAGAGGTAGCTAGATTGATGTTAAAAGATTATTCAACTGTTGTGAGCTCTTATTTTAAATTAAAAGGAAAGGCAGTCTTATTCTTTGAAGAAATTCATTACCTATGCCTAAAATATTAAATACCTATTCAGATAAAATTACATGTTGGATTTAGCAGTACTAGAAACTAACAAAAAAAGTATACTTTTGTGAGTTCTTACTGGATACCCAGAATTAGAGCCAAAGTTGCTAAGAAATATCTGGATATTATAACCTTATACCTGGGGACCAAATCAGAGTATGAGACCCTAGAACATAAATAATGTCCAAAAAATAATCCAAGGAAACTTCTAAGCCTTAGAAGTTTCCTTGGATTATTTTTTGGACATTATTTATGTTCTAGGGTCTCATACTCTGATTTGGTCCCCAGAGTGAACCTTGTTTGGTTTTGTGTTCAGGAAGTTCACCCTACATCTCCTATTTTGGTTATTATAACCTTATATTCAAAAGGTGAACTGATTATTGCAGAAAATTTTAACTACATTATTTCTAGTAAAGATAATACTGATAAGGTTCCAAAGCTATCCTCAGTAGTTAAACACATAATTTTATTAATTCTCAACATTTGCAAGATACCTATATTAAATCAACTAACTCTCAACTTTATGCATTATTCTTATAGATTTGGCACCCAGAGAAACACTGATAACGTTTTGAAGATGTATTGATTACTTCATGTCCTTTATCTGACCACAAAGCTATTATAGTTACATTAATGTTAAATCCAAGTAATTTGATTTACTATCAGAGAATCACTGCTTATATAGTAAAATTAAAAGACTTTAAGGAATGGTGTCTAAAGGACATAGAACAATGCACTGAAATTAATAATGGAGAAGTTTCAGAAGTAATTGTCTGGGATTCTTTAAAAGCTTATCTATATGGAAGAATTAAAAATTGGTACATATGTAAAAAAAGAGTGGGATAAGGAGTTGCTTTAAAACCTTCTGACAAATCAGCAAACGAGTTGAAAATATTAAATCAGAAATATCTTGATGTACTTCACCATACAATATCAATAAATCTAGAAAGTTAACATTAGAAACTTGCTCAATAAACTCAAAAAGCTCACACAAGTTGGCTGTTGGACCGAAGAAAATATACTAATCATATTAAATAATTTCCAAAGTGATAAAAGTGAAAAGTGACTAATTGAAAAGACATACTAAAACGCTTTAGGAAATATTATGAAGATGTTAATATAGAGACATACTCAGAAATCAACAATGTAATAGATGATGTTTTGAAAGACAATTGCCGGTCTAAATTAACCCAAAAAACAAAGATCCAAAATTGATAAATTATTCTCTTTTAAGGACTTAAAAGTTCAAATAATCTTAAACCAAATAAAGCCCCTATTCTTGATAGTATAATCCTGGAATTATACAAATTATTCCCAAAGGATATTTTAAATATATTAAAGGTTTTTGAACAAGTCAAACATTTGTCCACCATCCCACTCCTGGAAATATTCCATGATATTCCCAATCTTGAAACCAAATAGAGATTCTAACTTATGTTCTATTGCATTATTAAATATTTATATATTGTTGTAAAAAGACTGAACTTTATTATGACAAGATTAATAAATGATGATCAGACTGGTTTTATACTGTATAGAAAGGTTCAGGATAAAATAATTTGTCTTAATACTGTCATAGATCTGGCAAAAACAAAAAAAAACTGACTATAATATTCTAGGTATAAGTAAGACTTTTGATCATATTAGTTGGAATTATTTGCTCACAGTATGTGTTTTCCTTATATTTTATAAATTTTATAACCAATCTATATAGTAACTCATTCTCTTTTATTAAAAATAGGCTCTTTTCTTTCTACCACTTTCAAAATATTAAAAAGTACAAAACAGTACTCTATTATTTTCTCTAGCAATTGAACCTATGATAAACTTTAGTAGATCTAATAGCAAAATTCAGGGACTCTTGATAGATGAAAGTTGTTCATGTAAAAATTCAGTTATTTGCAGATGGCATTTTAATAACAAGTGGTGATGTTGAAGTTTCAATAGAAAATTTAAAGGTCTATTAATTACTTTGAAAAAGTGTCAGGTTTAATGTTTAACTCTGATAAAACAGAAACTTTACTTAATGAAAAAGTTAGTAATTATTTAAGAAACTATGCAAATTGTATTTGGGACAACTCACAAATTATCTTGGAATTACAATTAAATCTACTATAAAAGACTCAGTAGCAGTAACAGGCACTGTTACTAAAATAATTATTAACTGGAACATCTTTTTTACAATGGAAGACAGACTTTAATAAAAATGATAACCCTACTCCGTTTTTATATGCAATCACTAATCATGCTCCCTCCTAAAAGCTTTAAGAAATTAAATTCTACTACTCTTAATTTTCTCTTGTTCCCCAATAAACCAATAATATCATTTGCATCCTTTGACTGGCATGTTAAAAGTTGGAAAGAAGGTGGATTGATTTTTCCAAATGTTGAATTATATGCCATGCCAAGTCCATAATTCTTAATTTAATATTTCTATGGTGAAATTCCTCTTACTAATCCACTTGGAAATCCAATCATGAAAGACTAACAGCATCTATGTTGCAGACTATTTCTCTAAATTTAGAAGTAATACATTTTACTGTATCTTGAATGACTTATGTTTAAATGAAAAAAGTATTCCTCTCCCTTCACTGACTACATTCATATAAATTTTAAACAATTCATGAATTCTAATCATATAGCTAAAGATTTATTGTTTTTATTGTTCCCTATATCAAATACTTTGGAACGTTTAATATACACCAACTGCTAGACCTTAGCGATGCAAATTTAATCTTTTGGCAACAATTCAGAAATAAATCACATAATCCAGATTATCTTCTTGCAAGACATTGTTTAGAAAATAATAATTGGTTGACTATAAAATCTTGTAAAAATATGTTAGTGATAACATCAAAATCTCCTTGGATTTTCAAACAAAACATATTCCAAAGAGTTGTGTATCTTTTTGGAATCAATAATAACTAGTAAATAAAAATAAATCATATATAACAATTTATAAAATAATAACAAAAGAGTTTGGTTCCACAGATTCATTATTTTGGAATTACTCAAGATTAATCAGAAGGCAGGTTCGGATGAAGATAAATACTTAATTCTTAAATCTGGACCAAAGTCTACTACTTCTCTTTATTGGAAAATATATACATAGAGATTTCTTCACAGAGCTTTTTTTAACTCCACATAAAGCAACTTTAATATATGTGTAAAATAAAACAAACAACCCAATAACCAAAAAAATGGACTTGCTCGACAAAAGTTTAATGAAAGGCAGATAAATCCATAAAAAATGAATAACAGATAAGCGCTTTCGTTTGGCTCCTGCCAAACTTTTTCAAACAGTTTACATATCACTTCCTGTTAGTTAACTAATCTAAGTAATTAAAACCATTTGAATTATTAAAGAGCTAGCACACATGTACCGAACAGATGGTCAATGAATGTGTGCGAAGGAAACATAACTATATCTGTGTATAATAACTGCATATACTAAATGCATTAAACACACACAAGGGAACAGCGTATGATGCACACTCGCACATTTGAACCTATATCAAAGGATGTCAAAGAATATGTACATCAGTAAGTGGAAACAAAATTGCTTAAATCAACTTACAAAATTGTAATAAATCCTGTAAAATGTATAAAATGTAAAATTTATGATTTCTCCATAAGACAAAACAAAAACTAGCGGAGAATAAACATACATAAAGTATTAAGACAATGTTAATAATTCTCATTACATATAATATATATGAATGTGTGTAAGTCATGATCAATATTAAAAAAGCTCAATAAACTTGACTATTTAAATATTAATTTACTTTAAAAAAAAAATATATATATATATATATATATATATATATATATATATATATATATATAGCAATGTATCAACTTACCCTATGAGTGTTGCATATTGATATATTTAATAATGTGGAATATGAATTATTAAATATTAAATGTTAAATATACAGTACAACTTCAAAAGTCTTAAAGAACTGTATTGAAATAAAAGTAATATGAAAAATCAATTTAATAAGTAAAAAAATAATAAATAAATATAAGTAAAAAAACATTTAATAAATTAGTTCCTTCATATATGAAATGTATGTATGGAAAACTGTGTATATATAAAGTAGTCAATAAATATGTATATAAATGTATAAATAAATAAATTGTATAAAGAAAAGTTTTTTATCGCAAAAGTGATTTTAACTTTAAAATACTGCCAATAGATAAAAAATTATTCAACCCTGGCCAATTATTTGCATTTAACCTTAACTGCCATTCAAGCTCACGTCTTTCTAGCAGTAATTGCCACGCACCACCTCTAATATCTACTTTTAAGATGTCCAATACTACAAACTTAAAATTGAGATGTGTTTGTACTGATATGTCTTGCTAAAGCATTTAATTCATTTCCAGCCCTTATATGTTCACCAATACGTTCTTTTAATTTTCTTTCCATTTTACCTATGTAAAATGTAGTACAGTTGTTGCATAAAGCACAATAAACAACTTTTTCAGTATTGCAACATGCTTTTTCTTTTAAACAAATCTTTATGTTGTTTATCATCACTTCGTTTGTTTCAAATATGTAAGTGCAGTATTTACATCTACCACATCTAAATGTTTTACCATATTTTATGTTAGATGAATTTTCCAAATGTTTTTTTCAAATTCATACCTTTTTTATATACTATGGATGGAGAACTATCAAAGTGGTGATGTAGTGATGCGTCCGCTTTAATAAGTTGCCAATTCTTCTTTAAAATGTTGTTTATAGAACCTTGTGTGTGTTTAATGCATTTAGTATATGCGGTTATTATACACAGATATATGTATGTTTCCTTCGCACACATTCATTGACCATCTGTTCGGTACATATATACATACAAAAAATAGTTTTGAATGCAATAAATTAATTTAATTTGATTGTATTATTCTGATTGTATTACTTTAAAGTTTTTTGTGTGTGCTAGCTCTTTAATAATTCGAATGGTTTTAATTACTTACATCACAGATAAAGATTATTTAACTAACAGGAAGTGATGTGTAAACTGTTTGAAAAAGTTTGGCAGGAGCCAAACGAAAGCGCTTATCTGTTATTCATTTTTTATGGATTTATCTGCCTTTCATTAAACTTTTGTCGAGAAAGTCTTTTTTTGGTTATCAACTTTAATATATAACTATGGGGAAATTAATTGTTGGAGGTATAATTAAGTCTCTAACATAGATTGGTTTCATATATTTGATTGCAAAATTGTAACTTCTTTTTGGGTGGAATTTAGAAATGTTGCCCAAGCTTTGTGGACAGTACATTTAATGCACTGGTGCCAGATTCCTTTCTTGGCTGCAGATCCATTTTAGCTATAGCTAGAAAAATCTCCAAGAACTGGAAATATAAATCTACTTTCTTTCACAGGATTCATTTAATTAGCAAAAAATGACTGTAAAAAAAGAATTGTCAACTACCAAAATGAGAACTTTGAATATTGCTCACCGGTTTAGATTTTGATCAACATTAAATGATTTACTTGACAAATTTTAATGATTTATTTTCTGTGTTTAATTTTTTGTGGGCATCTTTAAATAGTTATGCTTTTGTTCTATTTATCTTAAGGAACCCTAGCTGAGAACTAAAAATGAGTTACAAGATATGAGAAACAGCAATGTTTATCACTGTACTTCACAGACATTTATATTGTACTTACAAATGGGTGATAAAGCATGAAGGATTTTGCTGTGAACTAAAACCTCCAGAATATCTTTCCAGTTATGAAGCCATCTGAAAAAAATGAAGATCCTAAAACTTATAAATTTTTGAGCAACTTAATCTTTCTCACAAAACAAGCTATTTACAGCAGATATAATACAGTCATATAGAAGTAAGGTTCATATATTTTGAAACAAAAGCGTGAGTGAGAGAAACATATTTTAGATGAAAATGAATATTAGGACATTTGGAATAATTTATTTAACATTTGTGTACTGGGGTGGTCTGACTGGGTCTACACAACCCATTTCAGCAGAGGCCAGGGAAGGAAAGCTCCACATACAGTACAATACAAATACAGTATAATTTAATACAATTACATTAGAAATACTATACAAAAATAAGTTGAAAGAACAAACTGCTACAAGATGTTGTAATATATTTCTACACATCTAGACAGTTCTATACAGTTAAAACATTACATACAATAATCACTCTTACCATGCATGATGTAGATAGTGTCCACAAAAATAGTATGTAGGTAGTGCAATGTATGACATGTAAAATAGAATGTTAGTTTCAGCTAGAAAAATAGCAGCCAGAAAGTGTGATGCAGCTAGATAGTGAGAGTTAAGAAGAGCAGAAGCAATAAACCCTGAGCCGTAGCTTAGGGATATGGCATAGAAGCAGAGGAGTTAGAAGAGCCTTAGGATCTTCCAGTCTATAAGGGATTGAAATGTGACAGAAGAGGAAGACGTGAGCATTAGGCAGGCTTTATGCAGGAGCACAGCCATGTATTTCTGAGAATATTTTTTTTAAAGAGGCTATGAAATGGGTTAGGCCAGGCATAGACCTGGTAGTGAATTCCAAAGTATAGAAAAAACTATGAATACAGAGAGTGACCAGGTTTTCTTGTGGGTTTTGAGATAGCAGAGAGATTTTTATCTTCTGATCATAGGGATTGATTTGGTGTGTAAGGTGTAACTAGACTGACCAGGGCAGGCAGTAGGGTTGAAAATAAGGTTGTGCAAGGTGGATAGCTGAATAAAGGCAAGCTGGTTGGGGAGTTTTAGCCAGTTTAATTCTAGGAGTGGTGTGTGTGTGATTTTTAGAGTTTGTGTCAAACTTTGTTGTAGCACTGTTCCAACTTAGTTAAGGTAGAATTTTGTATGTTAGTTAAGATAGGGCAACAAGGGCAGTCGCGGTTAGCATTGCCACCTCACAGCAAGAGGTTCTCGAGTTCAATTCTCAGGTGGAGTCTGCATGTCCTCCCTATGGTCACGTGTGTTTCCTCTGGGTGTTCCAGTTTCCTCCCACATCCCAAAGACATGCTGTAGGGGGATTGGACCCTCTAAATTGGACCTAGGCATGAGTGCATGTATGTGTGTGCCTTCTGTGGAAGGTTGGGTGCTGGGCTGGCAACATGACATTGTAAAACTCTACCGCCAATCATGGGCAGACAAGGTGATCCACTGTGGCAACACCTAACTAAGAAAAGCCGAAAGAAAAAGAAGTTAAGATAGGGGCACCATAAAGAAGGGAGGGAAGTAAAATGTTTTTGCAAGGGTAGTTTTGGTTGCTGCAATAAAGAAAGGAGTCCCAGTTTTTGATGACTTTTCTTTACATTTTGATGTATATGGGGGTCAAATGAAAGTTTCTTGTCAATGATAGCACCTAGTAGTTTGGTTTCCTGCACTATTTTTATGACAGTGTTGTCATATGCAAGGATATTGAAATGATCAGTGACAGGGGAGGTGTTTTTGGGATAAATGAGTACTTGTTTTGCCTTCTTTGGCTTAAGAAAGAGTTGGCCATTTCTTAGCCAGGATTCGACTCAGTAAAGGACTGTTGATTTTTTGAAAGCAGGTCTGGTAGTAACTGAACAGTGCAGATTATGGTGGAATCATCAACATATTGAATGAGGGTCCCAGGGTGAGAGGCAGTGTGAAGGTTGTTTGTGAAAATGTTGGAGTAGGGGTCCTAGGATGGAGCCTTGAGGGACTCCAGTAGGGTTGTGGAGAAAGGGTGAGAGTTCATTGGACCATTTCACTGCTTGTTTATGATGAGTGTAGAGAGCTATAGAAGTGCTATCCCTCCCCCTTTTTTTAGATCTCTCTCTCTTCTCATTATTGCAAAGTTTGGAGGTATTATTTCTGAGTCTTTTACATTGGGGTGTAGCCATGTTTCAGTAAGGGCTAGTATGTCAGGTTTATTTTGATCAATCCAGGCATCCAGTGGAGCTATTTTATTACATATACTTCTAAGGTTAAGAGTGCATATGTTTAAGCCTTTGGGGTTAATCTTGTGGTTAGGATTAGAGGGTGGGTCAGGGTTAGGATGCATGTCTCCACATTTGACTAGATAGGTAATGAGGAATGTGTATAATGGGAAGTGTTTTTTTTATTCCTTGGTGAGGGTACCAGTGACAAGTGTGGTTTCATAGGAGGTGAGGAGGCCAGTTTGTGGCTTGAATAAAATGCATGCTGGGAGAAGATACATGAGAAGCTGTGTTGTTTATTGGGGACAGGGTTAAAGGAAGTTGTTGATGTGTATTGGTGTGTGAGCGTATGCAAAGATATAGCTGTAACGAGGTGGAAAATTAAGAGTAAAGAGGCTAGATAAGTTAGGAGGAGCATGTCAACTGTGATAGTGGGTTTAAAAATAGTAAAAGTGGAATTTGTGTGTTTGAATGTAGTAGCAGTTGTAAATACAGATTGTTATCATGTGATATGTGTGCAGCTGAAGGTAAGGTTGGAAATGTTTTGAATTCAGAATGGGCTTTGGCAATCTAGTTAGGTGTTTTACCTTGTGGTTTGTGATAAGGATGGGTGGAGGAGATGTGCTTGGTCAGTAGTAAAATGATGGTGCAATGCTAGTTTGTGTGTATAGTAGAAGAGAAGGTGGTAAGCCTAGAGTTAATGTAAAATAGTTTGAAGTGATGATTGTATTTTGATGGAAAAGTCGAGTAAGCTGAAAAAAATGTTAGTAGAGGACATGTGAATTCAAGGTGATGGATGTAAGGGAGAGAAGATAAGTTTGGATAAATAAAAGAAAGTAGGGTGTGGACAAGGTAGAGTTGTATTTAATTGGATCATAGGCATGAGGGGGAGTGGTTTCCTTAGGATAAAAGTAGAGGTGCTGGTGGAGGGAGGCATATGGGTGAAGGGCAGCGGAGGGAGTATAGCGGGAAGAACCCCATCCCAGATGGTTTACCACCATAAACAATCAGTGAGGTAGAATGTTCATGAATACAAAGACAAGGTGTCTGAACTAATATTCATCTCGAGTCACAGCATTTAATTTTATAGTCAAGGGCTTTTCAACGTCTTGACAGGGATATATTACACTGACAAGAGTGAAATATGTGAAGTGTTAATGTAGCTTCACCTTCAGCAATAAAAGGCCTGTGAGTGTGGGTGGGTAAGTGGGGATGGTGGTGGTGATATCCTTCCAGCAGATTCAACAATACACATTAGACTTAAATTAAGGGTTTAGTTTGATGGTTATTTTTTTCCTTGTGAACTTTTGCCAACTGCAGGTGAAACTCAGCTGTGCAAGTTCTTTAGGTAGTGCGATATGATAAGTCTGACTACTACTGCTGCTGCAGACGTTACATGTGCTTGTTTCACTTTTTGTAGAGTGAAGTAGCTGGATGGAGGCAACACTTGGGACATGAGGTAGTGAAGTGACTATGATGAACGTGATGTTCTGTTGGTCAGACGAGCTCCAGTTTCTTGTAGACACACTTTTTCTTTAGAAGCACTTCCAAGATCCAGAAGAAAGGGTTAAATTGAGCATGGATGCACCTCAAACAATTGATAGCTACATTCCAAACAAACAGAAAACTTGAGTAGATGTTGATTCTTTCATTTATTTATTAATGTATACCCTCTGGGATGCAGAGAAGCTAATGCTATCCTATGAAGCAATAAGCAAATGACACTAAACCAGAGCTCTCAGGTCACACTGACACAAGTCAGTTGTAGGACAGGCACACCCATGGATTTTTGAACGATCACAATTTAAGCTTATATATCTTTATTAAAAGAGATAAAATTGGTCCAACCAGCAAAAAAACTGACAAAGGAGGTAATCCAGCTAGGAAAGAAACCAAAGAGTAAGTGTGGCTGTAATATGCATCTCTAATTCACTGTACCACCAGTTTTTTACAGATATATATATATATATATATATATATATATCTTTGTAACACCTTTATTAAATTATCACTTCTGACATAGGCAAACATGCTAATGTAAAAGAAAACCATATTAACACATTTACATACACTGTACATCACATAAGTTCTTTTCAGTCTTTTTGTCCAACATTATATAAATTGCTCAATTCCTGCCTTCTCTTAAACTTTGCCCCACCTCCGTAACATTATTCTGCATGTATTGTTCCCACACTTTTCTTTCATTTCTATGTAATCTGTTCCTTCCTTTTCCAAAATATCACACTTCCAGTTCTTTTATCTCTGTTACAATATGCAGTATTTCAGAATTAGTTGATTTAGACTTTGATTTCAAATTTCTAGTAATTGCTTTTTTTGGCAGCCACCAGAATTAAACATAACAAGGGCTTATTATATCCGATCCATTCAGATCCTGTGTCTCAGCGCAAAATAATCAAGTGCAAAAAAGAATTTGGGTGGCGCAGTGGTACAGTGATTAGCATTGTCACCTCACAGGAAGAGATTCTGCAGTTTGATTCGTGGCTGGGGTGCCTTCTGTGCAGAGCCTGCATATCGTTCTTGTGGGTTTCCTCTCACGTTCCAAAAGACATGCATCTGGAGCATTTCTCCCAGGGCCTCCACTGAAAATCATCTCTGTCCCAGTCGGACTTTCCCGGTAAACAAATGTTAAATAAGTAAATCAATAATTTTGTTAGTTAAACCCATTTGCTCACCCAATATTTCTTAAATTCCTGTAGGGAATTTTTTAAATCTGCCAGCTCATTACACTCAAAAAAACAATTTGTTCCAACTTTTCTTCCACATCACACCTCTAACATTTGCCATCTATCTGAGGAATAATTCTTTTGAGTCTGCTTGTTGTATAAAAATACCTATACACAGACTTCAAGGCAAAAAACTTCTCGACTTCGTTGCATACTCAGGATTCACACATATTTCTTCCCATTGCTCCCAATCTTTTCTAACCTCCTCTGATTGATTTTTAGAGTTATCATAGTAATCCTTCCCTTTTCCCCACAGTAGTGCAGTCTCAGAGTTGACATATATAGTTAAGGCGGTTTGGGAAGTGTGTTGGGCAAAGCACCCATCTACGCGTATTTGAAATACTGAGGTGGGGTAAAGGGTAACTGGTGGCCAACTACTTACTTTCCCCATCGATGAAATGAATGTTTGCTGAATAAACATTCAATGGATAGGGTTTGATATTCAGCCATCGGATGGAAGTTACATTCGTTGGCTGAACACTGACCCAGTTAAAACTGTATATAGGTTCATAGGTGTGTACTAGGCTAATAGCCTGTAGCCTTTACAAGCCTATCCCATAGGATTACCCTGACATCATGCCTTCCGACCTTAGTTCCCAGTGCCTATGTCGAGTAGAGCCACTGGAGTGATCCCCGGGGTGAATTTTCTATTTCCCATCTACTCAGGATTTCCCTTGAAGAGGGCCATTGAGGTGCTCTGTTTACAGATACAGCATACCCTTACCTCACCAAAGCATTTGACACAATTCCCCAATCACATATTATAAACAAACTCACAAAACTGGGCATAAATCCCTACATCACCAGATGGACTGGTTTATGGACAGAACACATGTGGGTGAATCCAGATCCAGTAAGAGGCAATTTACTAGTGCTGTGCTACAGAGTTCAGCGTTTTGCGACTGCTCTTGTTTTCAATATACTTCTCTAAAGTCAATGCTAATGGTGAAGGCCTCATGATGATAAAGTTAGCTGATGACTGCAAGCTCGGGACAATCAATGAATCCCCCAACAATGCAGATATCTTTCAGGAGAGTCTAGATCAGACAAATGATTGGAGCCAGAACCATGGCCTAAAAATAAATGCAAAAATGGATTATCATACCCTTTAGGAAGTCAAGTACCCCAGCAAATTACAACATCAGTAGCACAACCCTAAAAGTAGGCTCAGATGGGAGAGATCTATGTACACAGGTAGATAGTAGCCTGAATTTTGACCATCTTGTGTCCACAGTGGTGAGGAAGTCGTCCTATGTGGCAGAACTTAAAAGTAAATGTATGGCATCCAGATCCAGGAAAATTATAGTCCCACTGAACTCAGCCCTCATTAGACCAATAATTGAGTACAATGTGTCATTTGGCATGTGCTTGACTAAGCAATTACAGGAGCTGAAGCAACCTTAGAGGTTCCTCACAAAGAAAATACAGGGTGTAAACAACAGGTCAAATACAGATAGACTAAAAGCCCTATCCCTTTACTCTGTCTCCTACCAGCTATTAAAGGGTGCTCTATGCCTGACGTACAAGGCACTCGCAAACCCAGCTATGATGGAGCTGCTACACATCCACAAGTCAAACAGCACAAGGTCTACCTGATCTAGTGATCTAAACTTAGTGACTCAAGCACAACATGCTGGAGAGAGACAGATTTGAGTTATTATTAAAAACCTATTGCTTAATGACAATCTTTATATTATCCAGATAGTCCCTTACTTTCTGTTTTGCACTCTGCAGTTGCACCTCTTCTTGTTCTATGAGACTCCCCTTACTCTGCAATACTTTAACCTTTGTCATCCCCGGTAAATAATTACTGTCACTTCTTATTTATATCTCTTTTTCTTTTATTTCTATCCTTCTTTTAAAAACTATTTTCATTTTTTCCCACTCACTATCTACAACTTCTGAAGGAATTTCTATCTTCCCTAATAACTCTCAAAAAATGTCCACTACCCAGACCTTAAATAAAAAAAAACAATGACACTCGAGGAATAGACCGCTCCAAAGAAATAAAAATGACTAAAACAACTTCTTCAGGAGCAGACCATAAGCAGAACTCAATTCTTTATTAAATTAAAAACACAATAGCTTTTTCATACTTTTCCCACTTCAGGTATAAAATACAGTCCATAAAACCACTTCATACAGTTATACAAAGTACATCAAATCACAAAGCATCCTATCATTAAATAATTCCTATTTTTTTAGAACCAATGACATACTTAAACTGTCATTCAAACTTGTTTTTTGTGGCATTTAATTTTATAATCCGCTTCATTTCCACATGGTCAGTGATGCTGATAATATCTCCTCTTTTATATATTTTATCTATAACCATGAATTTAAAATAATGCTCACTATTCTCTGAAGCATGTTTAGCTAGGGGGTTCTGTAAACTGCCTTTCTTAATATCATACAAGTAATCATTGATCCTCTCTTTCAGTTGTATGTTCATTTTCCCCACATAGAAAAAAATTACATTTCAGACAACCAGCAATATATACTAAATCAGTGGTATGGCAGGTTGCATAACATTTGCATCCATAAAATTACAGTTGTCCCGGTCCCCTTCAATAAAACACATCATACCGAATGACATTTGATGACCTTTATTAAACTTCCATAGCATGGCTTTGATAAACAGTATATTAATCACAACTGAACATAGTACAGCTGATTTTAATCACAGTATAAACATCCCTGTAATGTTAACCAGAACAGCGTGACTTTACTCATCCCAACCCAGTAAGCAGCATCCATACCTCTACTCACCTAGTTTAGTTATGAAGCAGCATCCCACAACTCACTTCATATCCATTTACTGAATTTCACATCCCTCCATGTCCTTTATTTATGAAGCAGCAACTAACAACTCACTTCATTCACCATTTGTCAAATTACCCCTCCAGTCAAATAAGCAGCATCCTTACCTCCGCTCGCGTATATTTGTTTATTTTTACTTATTTTTATTTTATTTTACATTTGTTGACTGGGCTAGTCCGACTGGATATATGTCCATTTTCAGTGGAGGCCCGGGGAGGAAAGCTCCACATACCAAAAAAGAGACAGTACATACATCACTGAGTGATAAACTCAGGCAATAATGTTTAGAAAAATATAGACAAAGAATACAGGCAGATATCAATTTACACAATGTGCAGACTTACATCTGAATGGCAAAGATGAATCAGAAAATGTGAACATAGAATACAATCAGATCTCATAATTCGCAATGCTTAGACATTCAAATGCTATGAGGCATAGATACTTGGCTAAACAGCAGGTTGGGTAGTAAGACATGTATTAGTGAAGTTGTTAGTCAGGTTTAGAACAAGAGCACAGCCAATGAGATGTGAGGTATTTTTTGAGTTCTCCTTTAAATAGGGGTAGTGAGGTTTCCTTGATAACAGTAGTAGGGAGTAGATTCCAGATTTTACTGGTTGAGTTGGCAAATATAGCATCACCTGCAGAGTTGTTGGATTTTTGGGTCAGTATCATTAGTTCATCAGCTGAGCACAATGGCCTGGGGGCACTATGAGGGGTGAGAATATTTTTGAGGCCAGGGCTGTTATCAGGTTGATGGAGTATTTTATGCACTACTATAAGCTGGCTGAACTGTAGAAGGGTAGGATACTCTAGCGATCCCAGTGCTTTGAGGTTCTGGCAATGATGGGTCCTAAAAGCCATGCCTGTAGTGAATCTGGCTATATGATTGTAACATCCTGATAATTTGTTGAGATCAGTTTTGGATAGGTTGGTGAGTACGGGGGAGGTATACACAAGGGTAGAGAGGAGGTGTGATCTTGCAATAGCTACCCTAGCTAGGGGGGGGGGGGGGTTGAGGAAAGGTTTGGCTCTGTACAGGGAGCCAAGTATTTTGTTGACGGACTTAATAGTGTGATTGACATGTTTATCAAATTTAAGGTTGTCTATTATTACACCTAGAAGCTTTGTATGGTCATCAGGGGAGATAATGGTGTCATTGCTAGATTTGATGTTGAAGGAAGGAGGAGGAATTCTATGGTTAGGGGAGAAAAGTAGTAGCTTGGTTTTGTTAAGATTTAGAAGCAGGCAGCAATTAGCTAGCCATGTTTCTACCTTGCTGAAAGTGGTCTGGGTGAGGGTTAGAAGTTGTGTAGGAGAGGAGACGGAGCATATTAGCATTGAGTCATCTGCATATTGGATGCAGGTGAAACCTGGGATGGTGGTGTGCAGATCATTGATAAAGATAGAGAAAAGAAGGGGACATAATATGGACCCTTGTGGGACACCTAGGGTTAGAGGAAGTTGGAATGACAGCTTGCTCTGCCATAAGACAGTCTGCTGTCTACCATTTAGGTAGGAGTGAAACCATTGTATTGCATATTGGTCTACACCGATGGTTTGTAGGGTATTGAGCAGTAGCTGATGGTTGACCCTATCAAAAGCTTTTGAGAGATCTAGGAAGAGTGCTGAAGATAGTTTGTTGCTATTATGATGACAACTGATGACATTAGAGAAAGAAGAGCCATGGTGGTACTGCGGAATGGCCTAAAGCCATGCTGAGAGTCGGCAAGCTTTCCATTTTGAATAAGAAAGTGCATGATTTGTTTGTATATGCATCTTTCCATGATTTTAGCTAGTGGTGAAAGAATGGCTATAGGTCTAAAGTTTGATAATTCTGTGGAACTTCCTCCTTTATGATATATGATCCATATTGCTGGGATGGATCCTTCTGAGATGGATCTGTTGATCAGAATAGAAATGGGAAGTGCTATGACATCAGCTGCTTTTTAAAGATATTCAGCTGTGAGGTGGTTGGCAGCTAGTGTAGTAGGTTTTAGCTTTTTGAGTAAGGTCCAGATCAGGTTGGTAGGTACAGTTTGAAAGGTAAAGGTGGGTCGGGTGCTGGGAGGATCAGGTCTAGATGTGCCAGAGCTGGTGTTTGTGTCCAATGGAGTGAGATGGGTAGCTAGAGACTGGATAGTTTCAGTAAAGAAGGAGTTGAAGCTGTTTGCAATTTCAACAGGAGATTTATCAAGGGCAGCTGATGGGGTAGAAGTGGCAGAACGGCCTGGGTGGAGAAGGTTGTTAATACCAGCCCAGAACATTTGAGGTTTTAGCTGATATTTTTGTTGTAGGAGCATGTAGTGATTTTTTTTGTCTAGAATGGCAAACTTTTTGGTCTGGTTCCTTAGCTGCTGGTATCTTACTTGGTCCATAGGGGCTTTGGTAACGTCACCTGGCCAAGGCATTGTTTCTTAGTTTAATTTTGTTTTTTGTTTCTTTAGATAGCCATGGTGTAACTGTGACTTTTACACGGATGGTACTGTTAGGAGCATGGTGGTTAAGGATAGCCAGAAATTTGGTACTGAAGTACTCAACTGTTCTTGTAATGGGAGCTGTTTTAAGACATTCCATTTACATGCCTGGAGTTCTTTTGTTTTACTACTTATTGCCTCCAAATGTTCACTTTCCTTTCCCAACTTGCTGAAATAAACATCCACACACCAGAGGGGGAACAGAAGAGGGCAAAACTGTCCCAATTCTCCGCCCACCAGCCTGACAAGACTGTCCCCCCTCACTCTTACCAACATTTCCAACACCTAACCACTAAGCCAAAACATCATTCGGTGCACCCATCCAGTGTATACCAAACTGGATCCCCTGTCAACCAACCCTGTCATATACAAATCCCAATGTCCCCCTTCCTTTCCTTACAATGCTCTGTCCAACCCATCACTTAAGCATAAAGGGGAACCCAATCGCATACACCGTTCTGACTACCAGTCCCCAGATGTCAATTCAATTCAAAGTAGCACTGGCCACAGTGCAAACCCTCTGCTTAACCTTTCCACATAAAGGTCAACCCAAATACCATGCTCCCCAAAATTCTAATCCATAACCAAATTAAGACTCCACCCCACCTGTGGACAATACCAAACTCCCCCTAAACAACCCCATCTACTCTGCTCTTAACTCACCTCAGCCTCTCTTGCCTCCATACTACCCCTGCCACAACAAACCTGAGATGGCTCAATGAGCACCTAATGGTAGTTCATCTGAGCCCTTCTTGTTCACCATTCCAGCCAAACAGCATTCATCACCTTCAGGTCAGCAACTGAACCTTTCACAACCTCCTGCCTATCATTACACTGCTGGCACAATCTCCACTATCCGCTCATCCCTCATTGATCTGTTAAAAAAAAAAAAAAAAAAAAAAAATATATATAGATATATATATATATAGATATATATATATAGATATACATACACACATTAATGCACAGCCATATACCATAATAAACCATTGGTATATGAGCCACCTTTTGCTCATCTGTTCCCCCTTAGCTTTCCAGCAATGACCAAAGTGAAAAGCTCTAGAAACATACTTCTCGACCACCTAATGGTATGTACGCAATCCCAACTGTTACCCTACTGATGCATTTGGTGCCCAACTGAATTACCCATTTACAGCCAATACATTTCTCTGTTGTCCATCACTCCTTGTATCAACCTGTATCCTTTAATGCAATAAACCATGTCTGTGCAAGGCCAGAAAAGTGAGAGCGGGAGTGACAAAAGCCCAAATAGAGACAACATGAAAATATTGAACCCCAGGCCTATAAAGTCTGTAGAACAAAATGCACTCGAGTAACCCACAAACATGACCCCATCCTAGTCAATAGACCTTGTTAGAAGGACAGATTTGTGTCCCAGAGACTTCCCAAGCCTATAAAGCCTGTAGAACAAAATGCACAAGCGTGACTCCAACCTAGTCTATGACATCAATAGGCCTTGTTAGGACAGCTTTGTGTCCCAGAGACTCCCCCATCTGTGCAAAAGCTTCCCTCTCCACGTCAGAGTATCATTATCCCCTTTTCAAGCACAAACTGGTTAACCGAATATGAAACAGAAAATACACCCCTGGGATTCTAACTGTGCCCCCTGCTGGACTGGCTTGCCTTGTACCTAATCAGATAACCACTGAGGCTGCAAAGAGCGATAGCAAATAACATAACTACACCTACAAATATTTTGGGCATAGCCCCTAATGCTTTTAGCCTGTCAATATATCAAAAGGGGTTATTCCCATAACTAGATAACCAGGTGGCTACTACAATATATGTAAGCTAGCATTTAGCTGGGCAACAGAAAGCCGCCATAGCCCTCCCCAATGACTGCTAACGCTGGATCACACATGCATCCTTGAAAGGCAGTCTTCCTAAGCACACACTCTCCACACCCCCTCAACAAAACTCCAAACTTTCAAGTCTACTTAATATTCTCATCCCCAAATCCTTAGTCCAAATGCATTTAGTCTTTTAAACATCCTGTATGGAGGCACTACATGTAATTCCTCTCTCTGTGCCTTTTGCAACCACATCTTTATTGCTGTTAAAGAAACTTTTTGTCTCTTTGTGATGACAAGTTATGCACCAAAAGTTAGTATACAGTCAAGAGATATGCTGACGACTGCTTAGGTGTCACCTAACCACATCAACAACCTGAATCAGTGCCATCATCCTCACACCAACTCCTTCCTAACTGCCAAAGTTAACCAGATAACTCTCCCATAGCTCTCTACCAATCAATCAGGGACAAATCTCAGCAGGATCAGGGATAAATCCAGAAAATGAGGGACAATCAGGGACACTTAAATTATTAGTTCTAATAACATGATGCATTAAACGAATTAGAGAATGTGAAGTAATCTATATTTCCCAAAGTAAAATAATTCAACTCCTAATTATTTGTATTATTTATTAAGTATAATTCACCGTAATGCCTGTGTATAATGCCTGTGATGGAATATCATTCAATAGTTTGATGAAGTTGAGGAGTTGGCAAAATAATGGTCACATAATCTTATTCTGTACTGCTACAGCCTAACATTTACTTATCAGTTTTAATGGACATTTGGACCTAGACAATATGGTTAACACTGCAAGGGTACAACATGCATGCTGGGGGGGCACCTGTTTACAGTAAAACTATAGCCCATGAACAACTATTTATGGCTGAAACAACCCCCACTGTCTACCTCAAAAGAGAATCCCCAAGCCACAACAGTGATAGCCCTCCCCATCACCCACAAATGCAGCCTGACGAGCTGCTGCCTGAACAAGGATCCACACCAGAGTGCCATTTTGCCTTCCCCATGTAACCCATTCACCTTCATGTTATGCTTAGCAAACAAGAGTGTCCTGAAAATGGTATCCATAAAATGGAATTTTATATATATATATATATATATACACTGCTATTCCAGCAGTCTTTACATATTTCCACCCTCTCCTAATTAATTACCGACTTGCTGAGTGATACCCTTCAATCACAGAAACTGACGTAAAATCTTAAAGGTTAAAGTTAATGCACAGAACAGCTGCCTCACTTAAAACTCTAGCCAAAGATTCTGCACTAAGGCAAACATTATAGAATCCCACCAAAGTATAATACACAAAAATTACCCAGAATATTTCTGTTACTCTTCGAACAAACATACCACCCAATAAACAAAATAATACCAGCCTCCGTAACTAGCCATACTTACAATTCATACTCCTTCAAGATTCACCTGGCAAGAAATAGACTCTTTGTACAAGGTCTAAAGCCCCGGTGTACAAAAAAAAACAGCATTGCCATTCCTATCAAGGCTAAAACCCAAAAAGCCATATGGTCTCAGGGTATGTGTGCCTCTATAAACTCCATTCACTCTCACCACCACTCAAACCAGGCAACATCAACATGTAATCCAGGCAAGTACTGCACAACAATGTAGCCTGACAAAACCAAAACCTTGAAACCAATTAATACTATAGCAAAGCTGTTACCACAGCAGCTGCATTAGTATTTGTAGAATGTCCATAAGTAGCTCCAGTCACTAAATGAACTCCCCTCCCTCATGGAACAAAGGACAACCACAATCAGCAACACACATATCTACTATGCATAATCCTTTGACACATTTTTGTGTCTGTGTATAAACGTCCATTGCATAAACGTCCGCTCAGTAAATCTTGCCACAAATTTCCTAATCAACAAATATTCCACTGTAAGAGCCAACAAAGACATTCACCTACCACCCTTAGCAAAACAAATCTGCTAGCCTTGAACCAACAAAACAATCTGACAAGGCCCAATATGAAAGTGAAGGATACAGAAACTACCAGTTCAAATACTGCCCACTTATAGAGTGGATCACTGCTTTAAATACCCCAAAGCTGCATGCCTCAAATAAAAAAATAAATAAATAAGTACAGATCTCATACGATCTATACCGCACACCTACTTACTGTGCATGTGCTACAGCAGTCATTTCTTCACACCCCCCAGAACCCGTGAAAACCATCCACTAGTGCTTGGAGCCATTAGCCTCATAATAAACAAGCCAACCCAACTGAAGAAAGGCTAAGAAGCCACCAACTTCAATTGCCATATTAAAACAACCCTGGGCCTTACACCCAACTGATCTCCTAACCAACATGGCTGCCTACCATACTGCAACTAAACCAAACAAGTAAAACCTTGCTGCCCACACCACATCATCTAATTTTGCCTAGGAAATGGGAAATCCACAATCCAGCAACTAAACACCTTGGAATGTCTGCACCACCCAGCCACTGTAGCAGTCTCATCACCTATGAGCAACAGAAAACCAACTCACCCTGGCTCAACATCTGATTCACTGTAGAATGTCTAACCACCATAGTCAAAGTCCAACAAGCCTGACTCAAACTGTCTCAATCTTCGTAGAATCAATCAGAAATGTCCACTGCAGTAAAATAGGAAACCCCATACCTACTAAAATAAAACAACCTACATGTAGCATACTGTCCTCCAACCAACCGAAAACTTCTCTAGCATAGCCCAGAATGGTAAAAAGCATTTGTGGCAGAGTACTTCCTTCTTTTCTTTTTTGAAAGTTTGAAGTCTGAAAGTCAAATGTCACCACCACGGAACCCCAGTCCTCAGATCATCCCAGTGATCTACCAGCAAATTGCAAATTCCACGAAGAACAGACCACAAACCTGCAATGAACCCCGGACATTCCATGACAGCCAAAAGGCATGAACAAACACAGCTACTCTGCTAAAGTCAATGCAGTTGTGAAGCATGCATCCACCCATGGGACAAACCTGCATGCACAGTCCAAGAAGAACAGTACCAAGGAAACCAAATAGGGATGGGCAAATGGAAAGTCAGCACAGTTGCAAGGCCTGTAGCGATGCCCATGAACTGACTGCATTTGCAGCTTGTGAAAGCTGCCAGTTTTGGTGTCACTACCAAGGAGAGTGACTGACCCCATCAGCAAGGGATGAGGGGAATCACAAACCGACACAACTGAGATGAATAAAGAGCACAGACAAATTCAAATGGCAGGCTGCTCCCGCCCAAACATCCTCCCACTTGGTGCCACCTCAAGAAAACCAACTTCACTAGAAACAACACAATATTCTGTGAAGCGATCCCCTTTCACCAAGAGACCAAGCAAAACTTCCTGCAACAGCAACAGTATAGAAAAACATACACAGACTAAATTGCATGTATTACCACCCCACAGCCACAACTCACACAATCCCTCCAATTACCAATAAAATGAGAAAATAAATAAAGTCCCAAACCCCAACACTACTCTCTTCCTGTATGGCCTACACTGTTAAGCCTCCTTCAGGTCGTCTTGGATGTAACTTGCTGACACCAGCAAGTTCACACCAAAATGTGATTTCTTACCTAAGCCACTTAAGCCCCTCCCCACCTCTAACCTCATTTCCTCCCAATCAACCCTCCTTCCCTTTAAACCTTTCATCCCCCCACCCTCTTACCTCTCACTGCTATATTTGTCTATCCCTACAGAAGATGTCACTTGACAAATTGGTTTGTTGCCAAACCTCATTTATGACAGGGATATGTGCCTTTACTCTTAATAGCATTCAATTTATTTTTATTTAAGGGCTTATAATATAGCTTATTTTTCATCAAAGTACTTATTTATTTATTTATTTATTTTACATTTGTTTACCGGGCTAGTCTAACTGGATACATGTCCATTTTCAGTGGAGGCCCAGGGAGAAAAGCTCCAGTTACACAGCATCATAGAGACATGTAAAAACATTCAATATCATTTATATTTTACATTTATAGAATAGACATTTTAAAACAACATTTTAAACATTGAAAGGAAAAAGTTTGGCAATAACATTAATATGGCATAATACCTCTGCAGTTACCAAAAATTAGAATAAGACAGAAAAAAATGGCTAATAGAGTTACAGATAAGTAGTAATACTCAGGGAGGAGAGTGCAAAGAATAAGGAGGAGGGTTAGTTATAAGGAATGGTTAGAAGTAGAGAATAATATTTTGATTGGTGACAGGTAGTTAGAGAAAAAAAAAACACATGGTTAGTCAGGGTTGTTACAAGAGCAGAACCAGTGATTGGAGAGGAAACATTTTAGGTTAGTTTTAAATAGTGGGAGAGAGGTAAGGGTAGTGAGGTCATTTGGTAATTGATTCCATATTTTACCAACTGAGTTTGAGAATAACGAATCACCTGCTAAGTTATTAGAGAAGGAAGTGTGTATCAACATTTTGTTGGCAGAGCGCAGATTCTTCAAATTATTATAAGGTCTTATAAGGGTAGAGAGAATTGGAGTGTTATTGGGTTGGTGTAGGGCTTTGTGGGCGATTGTAAGTTGGTTAAATTGTAGTAGTAGTGGTAATTCAAGCCATCCTAGCTGTTTTAGATTCTGACAATGGTGGGTCCTGTAAGGAGCGTTGGTAGCAAATCTAGCAATATTATTGTATGATCTAGTAAGATTGTTAAGATTATTTTTAGAAAGATTGGTATATATGGGGGAAGCATATAACAGGGTAGAGATTAAATGGGTTCTAGCTATTGTGGCTCTGGCTACTGGTGTCAGGAAAGGTTTAATGCGATAAAGGGATCCAAGTTTTTTGTTAGTAGATTTAATTGTAGAATTTATGTGAGTGTCAAACTTTAGTTGATTGTCAATAGTAATTCCAAGGAGTTTGGTGGTGGGGTCAGGTGAGATAACAGTGCCATCATCAGATGTAAGTGTGAAATGCAGGGGGGGAGATAGATGAGATGGGGTAAAGAGCAGTAGTTTGTTTTTTTTAGGGTTAAGGAGAAGACAGTGGTTAGAGAACCATTTTTCAATAGTAGAGAAGGCTTTTTGTGTGTGAGAATGAAGATCAGTTTGTGATGAGGCAGAACAAATGATAGTGGAGTCATCAGCATATTGAATACAGGTAGACTGTGGAATAGAGAGGTGAAGGTCATTTATGAAAATGGAAAACAGTAGTGGACCTAAAATTGAGCCTTGTGGGACACCTAGAGAGGTAGAAGAAGGTCGGAAATATGGTTTTGCCAGAGAACAGCTTGTTTTCGGTTTTCCAGATAGGATGTGAACAGGTTCATGGCAGAATAGTCGAAGGAGAGGGACTTCAGTAGGTGGAGGAGAAGTTGATGATTAACCATGTTGAAGGCTTTAGATAGGTCTACAAAGAAAGCAGAGGATAAAGTATTATTGTTACAATTTTTGTTGATACAGTTAGTAAAGGATAGTAAGGCTGTGGTGGTACTATGAAATGGCCGAAAACCGTGTTGACAGTTAGCTAGGAGCTGATGGTGGAGTAGGTGGGTTATAAGTTGTTTATGGATACATTTCTCCATGATTTTAGCAAGTGGGGAGAGTAGAGCAATGGGACGAAAATTAGAGAAATCAGTAGAGTCGCTACCTTTATGAAGAGGAATAATATATGAGATTTTCCAGATTGATGGGATTAAACCTTCTTTTAAGGTTCTGTTGATTAATATGGAGATTGGGTAGGCAATGGCTTTGGCTCCTATTTTGAGTTATTCGGCTGGTAGTTGGTCAGCTGAGGGGTATTAGGTTTTAGTTTTTGAAGTAGGGAAGAGATATATGAGGTTGGTATAGGTTCAAGGTGAAAAGGGGGAGGAGTAGAGCTTGGACTGGGCAAGTTAGATATGTCTGGGTTTTGCTGATTTGCTAGTTTTAGTATAGTAGTAGTAAAGAAAGAATTGAAGGCATTAGCTGTTTGCATTGGACAGTCTGGGTTGGAGCCTAGTGGGTTAGGTGATTCCACTCTGCCTGGGGATAGTAGTGTGTTAATAGTAGACCAAAATTTATGTGGTTGATGAAGGAATGTTTGTTGTAGTTGTATATAAAAGTTCTTTTTGTCCTGTAGGATAGCTTTTTTGTAATATTTCTTTGTTGTTTAAAGGTTTGGTGATCAGTTGTGTCCTTTGTGGACCGCCATTTAGCCCAAGATTTGTTTCTATTGAGGATTAGTTTCCTAGTGTGATTTGAGAGCCATGGAGCTGGTTTATTTTTCATTCTTATGGAACGGATTGGGGCATGTTGGTTTAGGATTGCTAGGAAGGTGGTATTAAAGTAATTAACCGCTTCATCTATAGGGAGAGACTTAAGGGGAGACCAGTTACATTGTTTAGGTTTGGTTAGAAACAGTTCATGGTCAAGGTGTTTTTTGCTTCGGATGGTTCTGACTGAAGAGGGGATATTTAAGCTTGTTTTATGTCTAATAATATATATGAGAGTGGTCACTAAGGTCATCTGGGAGGGTTCCTGTTGTATAGTTTTGTTGTAAACAATTTGTTAGAATCCAGTCTAAAGATGTTTTTTTTTATTATTATGTTTGTTTGTTCTGGTTGGAGAGTTTATAGCTTGTGAAAAGCCATGTAGGTTAATAAGGGATGAAGGATTGGTGTTGTTACATAAATTCCAATCAATATTAAATTCTCCTAGTAGAATTGTTTCTTGAGGGAGATTGGTAGAAAGCCAATTTAGGAGGTCCTCTAATATAGTTAGATTTTTACCTGGGAAAAGGTAGGTGCAGATGATGTAAACTGATTTATGGGAGTTAAGCAACAGTTTAGAAATAATTATTTATATGTTGTTATCAGAAGGTAGGTTATAATTCATTTTCTGATTTGTAGTCCTGTTTTATAGATAATTGCAACCCCTCCGCCTTTTTTATTCAAACGGTCTTGTCGAATGATGCTATAGCCTGGGGGGATGATTTCTGTATCTTTTATTGCAGGTTTAAGCCATGTTTTGGTTAAACAGAGAATATCGAATTGCTGGACATCCAGAAGGGCATGAACTTGTGGTATTTTGTTACATATACTACGTATGTTGAGATGGGCTATTGAGAGTGATTTGGAGGGATTGGTTGTTGGTAATGGGATCTTATGGTAGAGATTGTAGTTAATGGGGGATGGGGTAGGGCTTGGGCCAGGGTTGGGGTGGATGTCTCCATCTTTTAATAAGTGGAGTAATATGAAATTATAATATTGGGGAGGCTTGCAATAGTGGTAAATAATTTTTTTATTGCCTAAGATGGAGTATTTAATATGATGTAGTCGATGATATTTAGCTTGAAATAAACTAGGCTTAATGATGGCATTTAAGAAGGTTGTAGATAAAGCAGGAAAAGGTGTTAGGGTATGTTTGGAAGGGATGATAACAGGAGATAGGAGTGGTTGTTCATAGGAGGTTAAGAGGTAAGCTGTGGTAAGAGTAATCAGGAGTAAGAGTGTATGAAGACATTGGTATTTGTAAGGCATGGTAGAAGAAAGTGTAGTATGTATGTATGGAGAAGACTAGCTGTTAGTTTAGGAAGATAGAGTAGGTGGAAGGGAGGGGATTTAGAAATAAGGGGAGTAGAGTTATAGATATGGGGTGTGGCTAGTAGTGATTCAATGAGTGGTTGATTGGTAAAGGGGGTGTGGTTAAGAGGGTAGAAGGTTAGAGGTACTGGGGGCGGGTGAGAATTGGGGGCAGGGTGGGGGAGCGGAGTGAGCCCGTAGGGCGAACAGAGCGGGATACACAAAGTGGTCAGTAGAGGATGGAAAAACTATCAGTGAATGCTGACTAGCACAAAGGTAAGTGGAGGTGGCCTAGGAATAGTGGGTAGGAATGGATTGAAATAAAGAAGAGAGAGAGAAAAAGAAACGATGGGAATTAAAGAAAATGTAAGGGAAAGTGAAAATAGAAGTAGATATTAGTGAAGTAAAATGTAAAAGAAAGAGTTGTATTAATCAGCTATTTAAAGATATCCTCTATTATCAAAATGTAATTTTCTTTTAAATATATTACAAATGCCTGCTATGTCTCGGGTAAAAGTCTCGGGGAAAAGGAATAATAGCAAATGTTGGTGGAATATAAATACATAGTGCAATCCTTGTCACTTGTCACTAGCCCCTTACTACCACAAATCTACCATTATTATTTCTTTTCCTTTTCTATCACTATTAGAGTTCCTCTTGCAATTAGGATAATTACTCCCCTTTTCATTTGTACCTGATATTCTGCTGAATATCCATCCCAAAATCCATTTTAATCATATTCACATACTAATTTCTTCCCGAATGTGTCTCCTGCAGCAGTGTTATGTGCTATATGCATTTCTTAATGTAATTCAATACTTTTCCCTTCCTGTTTATACCTATAAGGCTATTTACATTCCAAAATAATATGGCTAGTTTACTATTATGATAAGAAGATATTGATCCAATCTATTATACATGACAACTTTTTTGAATATGTATTTCCAACTTTTGTGTTACATGCACACACTAATGTTTGGCAGGTCAACCTTTTATACAGTCATCATCTCCATTTGAACCTATGTGACATTTACAAGACTTTTTGTTTTGATGAAAACCCGCAAACAAAAAACTAAATATGTTTTTTTCAGAACACAGTCATAATCTATTAACTTAGAGCAAACAGACAGAACTATGTACAGATTCAAAAAATGAATTTTGACCCTCCTGATAGGAACACCAAATCAACAGCTACAGCTACGGGAATTTTCTAATCTAAAATTAAAGTTACCCATGTAAAAGTACATGCTATAGCCAAGTTCTATTTGATTTCTTTTAATTGATTTCTATCTGGTCTTTTCATAATTCTACTCCCCTCCCAGATGTAAAAATACCGTTTGTATGATATCAGAAAACATTAACTTTTTTTGCCTTAATAAAAAGTGTACTGGCTATCTTTAAAAGTAAATTATACATGTCTCTACAAATGCATTGAAGTATTAATCTGCTCGGGAAGCTGCTTTGTCTTATTCAGTTCTGATCATTTCAAACTTTATTCTTTACTGAAGCACTTGCTCTTTTGCATTTCCTTCTGCAAACAATGCTCAGAACTCAAAAGATTGTTTGCAGCTGCAGACAGCTCATATCCATGGAATCATAAGAACAGAATGTACAACCGACTTCAGCTGCTGACTTCTTAACTTCCACTGAGCATTTGCTAAAGGAAAACAAAACAAGCTAATATCATTGCATATGCAGGAAGCTTAGCACTTCACATTGCCTTCATTATGTTGTCTTATTTTTCAAGCCTACTTGTTTGCAGAAAACACTTGTTTTCAGATTAAGCCAAGGGCATTAATCCAGACATTCAAAAGGCCTTGGTTGCTTTCGCATGACCAGGTTTGGAGCATGCACTCAATGTGCCCTTTCATTTAGTAAATTTTGCTATGGAATACCAGTCTAGTTGCTTATTTATGTTTTCATAAAATTAATGCTGTCTGTTCCTTCCAGTTTGTTGGGTACAGTAGAAAGTTGTAGGTTTTCTTTACATACTCTGTTCTAACTCTTCCATTTTTTGAAACAGATTTTCTTGAAAAGTCTTATATTCAGTCAGCCTTTTATTATTTCACCTGAATAGCTAGTTAAAGCTGCTTCTACTGTTCCCAGCCTTTTGTTATTTGAGTTGATATATTCCTCCAGTGTTTCATTTGTTTTAATCAGCTCTGAGTATGATTTACTTTTGCCTCTAAATTACTGGAAGCGATTTCTTGTACCAGAGCTGGAGGTTGAACCTTCTTTTTCTGAAGAGCTGCAGAATTCTTATCAGCCAGTGCTTCTCTCCACTTTTTCTAGTTGATTTTCTACAAGTTCTGTAAAATTCTTCTTTGTTGGCATCTAGGCAGTATACTTACTATCCAGTAATTAAATTTTACTCAGGCTGGCAGAATTACTAGCTGTTATTTCTCATTTTCCTTTTTCACACTGAAAGATCAGAATGTGAGCTGCTGATTAGAATGCGGACATTTTCAAATTTCCTAAAACAACTTGTATATTTTTAATCAACTATAGTGGGGTTTTCATCCTTCTATAAAAAGACATATTGGTGAAAGATAGTTTTGTGTTTATATATAAAAAAGTAGAAAGAATACGTGATATGTAATATAGAAGTGATTGTTTACTTGGGAAACTCTTCTGAGGATGTTTAAATGAAGTTTCACCCAAGCAAAAATAAAGAGGCAAGAAGAAAGGTGTTTTCTGTAGTGGTGCTGGTAAATGACAGGTAATGCAACAAAAGAGTAAATATTAGAGTGGCAGGTAATGTAACAAAAGAGTAAATATTAAGATGCTAAGAGTGATACTCAAAGCTGAAGTGTCTTCCATTCCAGTTATGAAGTACGTGGAGAAATATGAATGAAGACAAAATACACCACTGCTATTATAAACTCAAGAATTTTGTTTGGTAAAAATGTTTAAAATAATACTCATACACAAATGAATCTGAGAGATGCTGGAGTACTTAGAGGAGGAAAAAAAATATTTCCTGAAGGATTATAAATTTACACTTTTCATTATTAGTAATATAGAAATATGATTAGTGTTTAGGTAGAATGCCTCAAAAATTCAGTTAAGGAGGAATTATTTTGATAAATGATTAAAAAAACACAAAAAGAAAAATGTAGATCAGTATCACATAGTGGAAAGTCTAGCTTTGCTAGATTTTTCTTTTTGTGTGTTTTTAACCAATTGGTTTTCCTGTGTGACCTTTTTACTCATTGATTTAGGTTGTTAGTTGGGATATTTTGTAGACACCCTAATGTTTGTGGATATCAGTTGGTTATGATAACCCTCTGTTTCCAAAAGTCAAGCATTCCTCTTATGCTGTGCTTATGATGCCATGAGAAGGCAGAAACATGCATGTCCACAGCTAGAGGGTTTGGCTTTATTGGCCTGACACTGTCCATAATAGACTTAAAAGTAAAAGACACGGATGCTAAGAATGGCCATTTTGCTGAAACTACTGATATCCTTAAAGGGTAATTTGCATATATCCCATGTTGCCTCTGATAGTAGAGGTTTAAGGTATCATGCAGTGGAAAGTCTAGCTTTGCTAGATTTTCCTTTTTGTGTTTTTTTAATTAAATAGAAACAGGGAATATCTTTGCATTTAAGTAATATTAGATGTCACAGGGAAAGGAGCACACCATATAAACATCTTATGAAACATATAAGTGGAATATTTATTTTCATAGGTATTTATAAGTTAGTTAGAAGTACAACTTTAACCAAAAGCTTTGTTTTATGGAACAAAAATGGATGATTAATTTGCAGGCTTAAATGAAATATTTAAAAGAAAAGTTTAAGTAATCATGACTGTATTGATAAAGGTTAACCACAAGTAGGCAATGTGATATAATACTGATGGAAGTTTTTTCAGGAAGAAAAACATCATAAATGATAACGTTTTGAAAAGTATTTTAATAATTTTGATGGTTAATATTTAAATGAAAAATAAAATGTAAATCATTAACATGGTGTTTATAAATGAAAAAATATCAGATCATGCTCAAATGTTAATCAGGAAGTTACATCATACTGTTGAATTATAAATGGCTGTAGTCTGGTCAAAAATCACTGTGGCACTGAAAAAGTCATTTGGGGCAAAACCATGATCTGCCAAGTTGCAGAACTGTTACTTTGTTGTGGTATGTTTTATAGATATATGTATCTGAAATGGATATAGTCAAAATAAAGAGATTAACTGATAATCTGTACTGGTATATTCCATTAGGAAGCATGTCATATATGTATATCTATCAATATATCTAAATATGTGTGTATATGTGTATGTATGTATATTATATATAGCTATTGATTCTCTCTCTCACCCTATTTATATATATATATATATATATATATATATATATATATATATATATATATATATATAAATATATATATATATATATATATATATATTATCTACATTATATCAAACAGCTGAAGATCTAGCTGAAAAACTTGATTCCTTGAACATAAACACATGGAAGTGCATGGAAAATCAATTATCTGAAATCATGGTACTATGCAGATCAAGGAACTGACCATTTCCCTACTGTAGTGCAGTCTTGGAGTTGATATATTTTATTAGCAGGTGGTGTGGGAAGATCCCCTGCAAAAATTGACATTTTTTGTGTTTTTTAATGTGTTTGATAATCCAAGGGTCAGTGTTCTCCATTTGATGTTTAGCCATTGAGTATTTTATTCTTTCAGTATACTGACACAGATCTATAGAGGATGTAAAAGTTGGCATATATAGTAGTGGTAAGAGGGGTTTCCACATTGGAATGAGCAGGTATGTTTTCCCCCATGCAAAAATGCTTTTTCTTATTTATATGTTTCAGAATGCTGTTCACATTAACACAGGTTTGCTCATAAATGCTCATTAGTTATTACTTTATTGAGTCACAAATGAGTCAGGCAATAAAACATTAGGGAATGCTTGTAAATATAAGTGCCAGAACTGTAAACTTACAGTAACCATACATCAAAAAATGATCAAATGTATTATGCAATAAAATGCTCTTTTTGTTTACTGGCTATGAAAAGAAATAGAAAAGAGAAGGGAAGAGGAGCTAAAATAAATAAAAAGAATTCTAAAACATTTAACGGATGTAAGAAAAGTACTTTTGTTCATATAAATTGCAATGTGTCATTACTATATAATCACCCACCTGACTAAAGACATGTGAGTTGTCATAGATCCAAGAAGCATATACGTTTTAGAATAAGTGTCCATGTGCCTTATTATATATTAAGCAGATCAGCAATTCTCACAACATACATGTAAACATATACACACACACGCACAGACATGCCCAGGCAAAGAAACAGCACCACCATGAGCCTGATCAAGAAAGACAAATTAGGTTAACAACATAACATGTCATACACACCTGTGCCCAGCAGTTACTCAGTTTGTTGACAGAATATGTTTCACTGGATTCACTTTAGAAGCTTGAAAGTCCATAACATTGAAATTCAAAACACTGAGACCAAAAGCTTGAAAATTCAAAACTGAAAATTCACAACATTGGACCCCATAACATTGAAAAAAGTTAGGAAAGCAACATATACTATATTCCAGCACAACTACAAACAAACAAATAAAAAACAAACCATATTAGACTTCACCCCCACACCCCCTGATACTTAAATATATCAACTCTGAGATTGCACTAGACTACACTAAGATGTGTAAAGGAACATGACAGAGGTTACCTATGAAACCCCGGTAAGTATCGGAGAGATATATGTTTCTAAGAGAAGGTAGAGGATAGTTTTTTACAATTTAAATATGCAGTCATGGATGACGGAATGTTTGCCATTTTGTGTGTAGTGCAATCTCGGATTTGATATATTTAAGTAGCAGGGGTGGGGTACAGGGGGGCTTGCCTCTCTGCTTATAGTTGGAGAAGTGCAATATGGTTTATTTGTTTCAGTATGTGGTTGTGTTGGAATATATGAAATGTTGGTTTACTATGTATTTTCAATGTTATGGGATTCAGTGTTTTGAATTTTCAAGCTTTTGGTGTCAATGTTTTAAATTTCAATTTTATGGGTTCTCAAGTTACTAAAGTGAATTCATTTCATTGTGCTCAAATGAATAAAAGTCATACAATGCAAGGCATTGCAACCTCCCCCTTCATGCCTCTTAACTGTCCTTGATTTGGCAGAACATTCCTGATTTTGCTTTGAGTTTTGCTCTGTCCCTCATAGAAAGTTTGATTTGCTGGTAAATCAATGAGAATTGCAATCAAATAATGTCAGTCATTACGGTTTGTACTTTGTTAGATTTTGAAAAATGCATTTTGATTAACTGCCTGTTGCAGTTTAAAGAAGTTATGCTATTCACTGTCTCTGTCCCTCTCTCTTACATATACAAACACACACAGAAATGCATATACACTCTCATATAGCCAATCATTTTTTCTTTATTTACTTTTTTTTATTTTATGCTGAATAAACAGCAAATCTATGTTTGGTGACTACAAAAAATGGCAACCATTTGCTCTTTTTTGAGTTAGCTTCACCACAGCTTAATATGCTGCCAAAAAGGGAGGATTTTTTTTTTTTGTTCTGTAATTTACCTGTACATTAACATTCTGCTGTTAAACAACTGAGTGATAAAGTACGTTTTCCCTAGTAAAACTATTCCTGCAAACTTCATTTTTATCTATATTTTAATTTGAATATTGTCTTTGCTAGCAAAGAAAGGCGACTTTTTTTTCTATACTATCTCATTCACATTTATTATAGTCATCTTCAGGTCTATGATTTTCTGCTTTGATTAGTGACCTAATTGTGGATTCATTCCAGCTAAGAAGGATTTGTTTTTGAAGCTGAATGACTTTTAAAGACACTTTTTGAATTGTTTACAGTATTGTGATAAAGAATAGTAATACGTGATTTTTTTGCATTGTTTTCATAATTCTTTAAACAATATTTTTATTTTAAGAACAATAAATCAACATTATATTTACAATCATAACAACAAATAAACTATATACAAGGTCTATAACATAATGATAATTACAAGTATAATCAGGAAATCAGCTAAATTTTCTGCAGTAAAGAATATAACTTTTCCTAATCAATTAGTTTGTGGGTTGAATTCATTTTCAAAAAATGACCTGGCTAAATAAATAAATTCATTTTTGAAGGAGCGAGGGGAGTTGTTTTTCCAATTCTTTGTTAGAGCTTTTCTCAGAACAGCAAGAATTGACCATAATATGTGAACTTGAGTCTTAGGTAAAACTTCTGGAATCGGTACATTAAACAAGATAAGAGAATCAGAATCTATACACATCATTGCATAATGCCTTACAGAAATTTTTAAATTCACACCAAAATAAATATAACATCTTGCAGGATATAATCATATAATATCAATCAGCATTTTCTTCATTACATCTCCAACATTTTATATCATCTTTTTTACAAATCTTAGCATTTTTTATGATGTCATACAACATATGTTAAGAAATTCCAAGGTATATACTTTCCAGTAGAGGGAAATTGTTTTTCCTATTGAGCTTAAAAAGAGTTTTTTTTATTGTTGGTAGTAAACTCTCCTTTGTTTATTTTGGTAGAGAAGTTCCTGTAGGAGGCATCAATGTAACTGAAGTCCAATCTAATAGTTTTATAAATTATAGATAAACATGATGTGTCTCTCAGACAGCTAATCATGAGCCACAGAGAATCATAGAAAATGATGAAGTTTACATCAATTGGGATCACCCAATATCAACAGTCCAAAAGATAGATGCTAGAAAACTGGATATAATGGTCCAAGAAAAGAAGACAAAGGTAGCATTGATCATTGAAATCACCACACCTAGTGACTCCAGTGTCTTGCATACAGAGAGACACAAAGTCATAAAATACCTTGATCTGTAGGTAGAAATGAGAGCCATGTGGAAGAAAGATACCTAGACAGTTCCAATAGTAGTAGGAGCAACTGGTGTTTGCAATCATATTTAGATATGTTACCAATTCATGTAACACCGCATGAGTTGCAGGAGGAGTCATTACTGGGCACATTGCGGGTGCTTCGAAGATCACTTTTGGCTAACATCAAAGAGTGAAACAATAGTAATTTCATGAACTTTAATCATACTTTGACTTAGGAATGGGGTCCATTCCCATCATGGTATTAGAAACCCAAAAGACTTGGAGAAATTAAAAAAGCCAATCAATATTTTGCATTAATTCCAAGATTTGGGATGAGTTGTTTCCATGAGTTTCTAATGATAGTATACTTTTATTATTCCTACAGGCTTGTATATCAATCCAATTATTATTTAAGCTATACCTGGCTATTAAACAGTTGGGTATATGGATTTTATTTGTAGACAGAATTGTCCCTCTAAGTTCACACATTTTGTTAAAATCAAAAGAAATTAAGCATTCTTTAGTGTAGGCAATTGGGAAGATGGTTATTGATCGTTTTTTGACTAAATGATTTGATTGGGTCAAACTGTTGAAGCTCATTAATATGTGGTTAATAAAATAACAGGATTTTAATTTCTGTTTATCTTGTTAATATAATTTTAATATCCTTATAAAAACATTTCTATCTAATTTAAAAAGAGGTTCAATTAATATTTTATTAGCAAGCAAAATTCTTTTGTGTATTAATTTCCAATGTGAGGTGTAGAAGGGGCTTAACCATAAGAAAACTGTGTTAAAGATGGGAGCATTTAGGTAAAAGTCAATATTGGGAAAACTAATGCCTCCTTCTTCCCAACTTGCAGTATGTCATTGTAGAGATAATCTGGGTTTTTTAGGATGCCAAAGTAATTTTAATAAAATATTATTAATCTTTTTTATACTATTTTTAAGTGGGAGGATAATTAAAGATTGGTTAACGTATACAATTTTGGGCAATAATATAATTTTGATTAACATTAGACTATCTTCAAATGCAAAAAATCTATTCCAATTTTCTATATGATTAGAAATAGAGTTTATTTGGTTACTATAGTTTATAGAGATTATGTCTTTAAGATTTGATTTAACAGAGATACCTAGGGATTTGATTTGTGTGTTATCCCAGTCAAAGTGCTTGTTGTTTCTCATTCTGTTAGTAACTTTCTTATTTATTAAAATGTTTGGGTTTTATTATGGTTGAACTTTAAATCTGATAGATCTAGAGATGCGTCAATATTCCCACTAGTTAAATAATAGGTCATCTGCAAATAGTTGAATTTTTGGGGATAGGTAATTGTATAGATCATATCCTTTAATATCTGTATTGTTTCTAATATAATTAGCTAGTGGTTCTACAGCAAGGGCAAACATAGGGGGGATAAGGGACAACCTTGTTTAGTTCCTTTTGAAACTTTGAAAGCAGAAGACAAAATGGAGCCTATCTTTACAAATGAAATGGAATTTTCATAGAGTTTTTTAATTAGATTTAGGAAGTCTGATGAGAATTTATATTGCTGTAATGTACTAAATAAGTAAGTCCACTTAAGAGAGTCAAATGCTTTGTCTATTTCAAGGCTAATTATGGTCAGTTAATTTTTCTTTTTATTTGCTATGTCTTTTAAAGAGAGAAGTTTTATTATATTATTTTGGACTTTCCTAGTTTTTATGTTAGCGTGATACTAGTATTTTATCAATATCAGTTTGTGTTCCAAATCTATATGAGTAATGAGAAAATTTTAAGGAATATGGTGATTTTATATGGTAAATATCTTTTAAATTTCTTGAATTGATGTAATTTTTAAGTGTTTAGCAGTAGGGGAGATTTTGAAATATTTAGCATCTGTTGTTTCACTAGGGAAAAGGAGACAGTTAAAATCTCCTGCTAGTATCATCTCACCGCTTGAGTGTAAGGTTATTATGCCTAGGTATTTTCTTACAATTTTTACGCAAATTCTGGGGATCCAATAGGAGTTGATTAGAGAATAATACTTTCTTCATATTTAATTACCATTAATGCTAGCATCCCTTCATTATCTGTATATGAATCAATGATTTCAAGGGATCTTAGGCCTTTTTTCCAGAGTATTAATACTCCTCTTCTTTTGTATTTGAATTGTGAACTAGCTAATATAGCAGTTTTTTAAATACGAGTCTGTTTAAATCTTGTGATAGTAGGTGTGTCTCTTGGAGGAATACAATATCTGCCTTATGTAGAGAGAGGTATTTATTGATACTTGCTCTTTCATAGGATTATTTAGCCAATTTACATTTATAGATAAACATTTAGATGTTAGAATTATTTAGCGTATCAAGTAATAATAAAAAGATTGCATTGATTTCCTAGAAAATTTATAGTATAAATTACTAAGAACATTTGTTATGGAAAAGTTTTCTATAATTAGCAAAAAATGTGTAACGCTATGTACATTAATAACTTTCTTCATACAACCTAATGTTTCCGGTTTAATATGGACTACATATAAACCACAAAACTGTCAACTCATTCTATCCTAGGATGTTTCTCTGCTACTGCAGTTCTGAACGTTAGTTCAAAAAGAAGAAAAAAAAAACGATGAATGAAACTGAACATGAGATAATTAAATAGTGAAATTTCCCTTTTTCTTTTCCCTTTTTTTTTCTTTTCATTCCTTACTTTTTCCATTTCTCATTTTCTTTCTTACTCTTTCCTTTTCGGTCTTCTCCCTCGTCTGATTTCAGGGTATCAATCTTTTTCATGTTTTCTTGCATATCTTCACTGTATACGTAGGGACTATTAATGTTCATATGTTCTCATCTATAACATCTCTGGGCCAAGTATTACAGTGGTCTCAACCATTCCTGTATTATGCATCTGAGCAGTGGTAGGAATATTCAAAAGGACAATTGCATTACACAGTGTTAATGTCTGCCAATAAACCTACACATTCCTTATAGGGTGGGTGATGTTTAGAATAATGTAGCACAAAGATGGATTAAAAAGGTAAATCACAAATAAAGATATCAAGGATGGTTGGAATAACACATTTCAGAGAAAGGGAGTGCATATAGTAGAAAATATACATATTTAACCAAGACTCCCATCCTTCTTCAAATGGAGTAATAACTTTAACATTTTTTTTTCGCACAGTGCAGATTTGAACCCCTTTGCAATTTTGTTAGTATACTAAAGTCATTGCATTTACAGTTTCTGCCACAGAACGTGATATATATCGTGAACACATCACTTGTTCATTGGTAATATTGCACAGTTAGGATAAAACTATTTGTTTCAAAGAAGTTCAGAAAAAAAACTGGTCACTCTCCTTCACTTGTAAGTATTGTTTGCATTCTTTTAATCACACAGGTACTAGCAAAAATAAATAAATAAATTAATTTATATATATATATATATATATATATATATATATATATATATATATAAAATATTTCAGTGGAATGGAATATTTCATATGGGTGTAAATATGGTGGTCATAGTTGAGATTGGATCCTTAATTTTCATTAGGTATATACTGACCAGATTAGTAGGGTAGCAAGGCATGAAAAACAAAGGGTTAGAAAACATATTACAAAAAAGGTGGAATGTCTGGCATTATTAGATAAAGGACATATATCTACATCTGTATGTCTATAGTATCTCAACTATACATTCAATAAAATAGTGTAATAGCAAGATATATCATAGGAGTAGCTCCATGTGATATTGTATAAAAACATTCACAGATGTGGTCATAGATCCACACATGCGAGCAAGTATGCACATACACTTGTACACACACACATACATTATACTTTACATACTGCAGAATGCAAAATATAACCCATCTAAACTAATATACACCCATCTGAGGAATTATCAGGTATATTTGCAATCCATTAGAAATATTGGACAAGCCATTTGTAGGATAGTACATGATGCAACATGATATAACATCAGACAGAAAGGGAAAAAAGGGGGGTAGGAAGGGATTATAGCGTTTAAATCAGATTATTGTATGATAATTGCTTGATTCTTTAGCATTTCATATTACTGTAATATATATATTAATAGGTATAGCAAAGATCCACATCCTATGAAACTGGCAGCATGCTTAGTAATGTCATGTTTAAAATTGGATTTGTTGTATTATTTGTAAGCATTGTATCTATTAGCATAATTTCATGTACAATATCAATTAGTTGTCACATGATACAATGTATATATTATTAAAACAAAAACACAGTATGTTTACCTTATGTTTACATGACTTGTATGTTAGGAATTAGAAGTACTGCTTCTTCTTCACAAAGTAAGTCAGGGTGCTGCATTCCGGCATTTTAACACTATGTAGTCACAAGCATTGGATTTCAGCTGACTTGTATTTAGAAAACAGTGTTACAGTTCTAAAATAAATGTTTAAACACTTACAAGTAATTTGATGGTTCAGGAAATGCTTCATTTAATATTTTGCTTCGTTCTGCAGCTTTCCGATTGGTTGGGGAAGTCTGGAAGTGAAAGAAGAGGTTAGAGGTTGTTTACAACTTCCAGTATGCCGTTGAGGTAGATGTTGTTCATTGATGAGGCATCAGGAGGATTTCAAAGGCTCAAGCCAGTTCAAAAAGTCTTGCCAGGAGAAAATCAAGGTGGGAATAATTGTTCTAAAATAAAAATTTTGTTATAATGCTCGCAGACATGCGATGTTAGCTGCGATTAACTAGCAAAGCCATTTTTCATGTGAAAAAAGTGGAAAATACATAGAAAAGTCTACCCAAGACTGCAAATGTGTCATAATCTGTGTGTCTAACAGCACCAAACACATTTCTAGAAATATAAATTTCAATATCGTGCTTTAGCTTGGCAGTAAATGTGAAGTAAACTATTTATAGATTTGCTAAGAGATGAAGTGCCAACTATCACATGGAAAGTTTTTTCATATAAAGGCTAGGCCAAATCAATGTTAGCAACTTCATTTTACCATTAAAATACATTTTCCCTAGTTTATAGCCGCCAAGCACTGGAGAGTCAGTGCAGTATTTTGCTTGAAAAAGTTAATTATGTATATCAACTGGGTGACAATCAAAGCCCCCAAAAGCCTATTTTAATCAGGTAAACAAAACCTTTTGTCTGTTATTGGTGGGCAACAAATCAAAACTACTAAAGATAATAGACTAAACTAAGACATATAAAATGCAGTATTCTACCTTGAGTATTTTGCATAGCTGTTCCTGAACAATTCAGATTATTGATTTGATATAGATAAGAGAGGGTTATATATGCTTTTTGTTGGTTTATTTATCTCTGGATTTTTTTCTTTTCCTTCACTGACCAGTCAGGTTTAGGTGCTTGTCTCTTTAGAGTAGAGGTGGTATCCATTTGCTCTTCTGTGTTAAGTTTTTCTTCTTAATAAAGGTGTTTGCTTCTTTGAGGGTGTCAAAGGTTTTTTTCCCTTCTGGAAGGCAGAGACTTATCTTGGCTGGATAAACCAATTGCATTTTGATGCCAGCTTGTTTTAGTGATTTTAATTAGAGGGATAAACATTTTCCTTTTAGACATGACAGCCAAAGAGTAATCATTGTCAAATCTGATTATCTGGTCATTCATTTTCAGAGGAGAAAAGTGTCCAGGCTGATTTTAATATGACATCTTTATCTTGGCTGGAAATAAATTTCATAACTGATCTTGGGTGGATATTTTTGGTGTTTGAAGGAAGTGTAGATAAGGATCTGTATGTTCTTTCAATACCAAAGGAAATGACTTGCGGTAGATTTAAAGTCTTGGGAAGCCAAGTAGTTAAAAAATTCACAGCATTGTTTCCTTCCATATCTTCTGGTATACCATAGATTCTGATGTTATTTCTTCTGAACTGGTTTTCTAAATCATCAGTTTTATTAATAAGTCATTAGGTTCATAGGTAGGTACTAGGCTATTGGCCCTAGGGCCTATACAAGCCTAGCCAAAAAGGTATCTTGGCTTTTGCCGCCCAAGAAAATTATTTTCCTGTGCCCCTGTCAAGCAGAACCATAGAAGTGCTCCCCGGGGTGAATTTCCTATTACCCATCCAATCATCAAGATTTTTCTTGAAGAGTGCTAATGAGGGGCTCTGTTTGACATAGATAGGTAGTCTGTTCCAGAAAGTCTCCGGGACAGGAATCTATCCCTCCAGCATGTTCTGTTTATTGTGGTGACAAGGTTTAGGTCTCTAGAGCATGTAGCTCAGAGGGATTGGGATTTCTTTAAGTGGAGCATGTCCAACAGCATTGGGTTTGACATAGCTTTGTATGTTAGGCAGAGATCGCCTCTGAGTAGGCGATATGTGATGGAGTAAAGCTAGAGCTTTTTGAGACGGTCTGTGTAAGGCATCTGTTTGAGGCCAGTAATACTCTTTGTGAGGTATTTTTGTGGCCTTTCCAGTTGTTGTAGAGGTCTTGTGAGGTACATACCAAAAGGGGCATTGTACTCTATAATGGGTCTACTGAGTGATGAGTCGAGGGGAACAATGACCTCTTTTTTTCTGGATGAGAAACGTTTTGTGATGAGGTGTGCCACATAGAAGGATTTCCTGACCACTGTGGTGATGTGATTATCAAAGGAGAGACTACTGTCCACCTGTGTCTCAAGGTCTCTTATCACACTTTCAGTGTTAAGTAGACTACCACCTATGTGGTAGTTCATGGGCACAGAGTTTTTACCAAAGGGGATGACAATGCACTTTTTGGCATTGAGTTTGAGACCATGTCTTTGACACCAGGCATCTGTCTCAGTGAGGCTCTTTTGTAGGATGTCCACATCATTAGGAGTCTCAATTATGGCTCCTAGTTTGCAGTCATCTGCAAATTTAGTTAGCCAAAGACCTTCTGTGTTAGCCTGTACTTCAGAGAAGCAGATACCAAACAGGAGAGGACCCAGGACTGAACCCTGTGGTACTCCACTTGTCACTGGTCTGAAGTCTGATTTGGAGTCTGCTACTTTCACAGTGTGGGTTCTGTTAGTAAGCCAGTTGGCAACCCATCTTGTGACATAGGGATTTATACCTAGTTTAGTGAGTTTATCTATAATTCCAGAGTGGAGAATGGTGGCGAGATCTAGATAGGCTGTGTGAACCACCTTACCCTCATCTATGGCTTTGGTGACTACTTCAAAGAAATCTATCAGGTTTAGGAGACATGATCTGCCATTTGCAAACCAAAACTGTGTGGGGTCCAGAGTTTGGAGATCTCCAATGTCTTTGTTTATGAGTTCCATGATGATACGTTCCATGGCCTTGCAGGCCAGACTCGTCAGGCTAATAGGGTGGTAGTTCCCAGGGTCTATTGTGCCCCCCCCCCTTTGTGGACTGGAATAACTGTCACAGTGTGCCATTCAATGGGCACAAAGCCTGAGGTGAGGCTATGATTGAACATGGTACTTAGGTGGGGTGCCATTTTATTCTGTAGTTCATGTAGAAGGCAGCCTGGGATGTTGTCAGGTCCCATGGATGCAGTGTTCCTGGCTTTGAAGAGTGAGGTTTTTACCTGTGCAGCCGTGATTACAGGAACTTTGCATTCTTCCAGTATAAAGATGGGCCCTTTAGGGGGTGAGAGGGGGGTAAAGTTAACACTGAACCTATCTGCCAGAATGTTGGCAATATCAGTTGGTTCTGTATATTTAGTGTCATTGTGCTGTAACTCAGAGCAGATCTGAGTGTTGCCATTGAGATTCTTGACATAGCATAGCTATAGATTTCATTGTGGTTGTCTTTAGAATCAGTGGCAATTTTGTTTTCATAACTAGCTTTGGAGGATTTTATGAGGGATCTCAGCTTCTTACTGAGGCTGACCAGGGAGAGTTCCTCCAATCATGGGATTTTACTCTTTTTTTGAAACAGTTTCTTTCTTCTGTTGTAGAGTTTGTTTATAGCAGAAGACCACCAGATTGTCTTCCTTTTTTTGGAGGATAACATCTTGGTTCTGTTAGGGATAGCAGTATCCATGCACTCATGTAAGTGCTTATAAAGTGCATTTGTGTAGGATTCAGCAGTCGTACCTCTATTGTCCATCTGCATGGGTGTCGTGAAATTTGCCACTTCTGTCTTAAGAAGCATGAAGTTGGCTTTGGAGAAATTTTTTTACGGTTGTTTTCCTAATGGGAGGTGGGAGCAGGATGTGGATGTCTAGGGTGATTAGCTTGTGGTTGGATCTGACCAACGAGGAGCTGACCTCTGGTGTGGAACACCGGTCACCCATGTTGGTGATGACCATGTCTAGGATATTGCTGACCCTGGTGTGGGTGTGGATAAGTTGATCCAAGGCATTGGAATTGATGATTTCCAGAAAATGTTGAGCAAAAGAGTTGGTACATGAGTAGTTTTCCCAGTTAATGGTAGGGTAGTTGAAATCACCCATTATTAGAGTGCTGGGTTGTACCTTAATATTTTCCAGTGCATCAAGAAGAGAGGAGTGGGAATCCTGGGGCATGGTGGGGGGTCTGTAGCAAGCTACAATCTGGATTGTGGTTTTACCCAGAGTTAGTTGAAATTGGATAATCTCGGATGCATTATGCTGAGCAACTAGCTTGGAGGTGTGGATATCCTTAATGAATATGGACACGCCTCCACCTTTAGTGTTTCGGTCCGGGTTTGGTGGCCGAAAGGTGTGGTATGAATTATAGCCTGGTAATGTAGGGGTGCTCTCTGGAGCTTTGAATCAGGTCTCTGTCACTGCACATATGTCAATGTTCTCCATTATAAGCAGTGCCTCGAGTGAGTGCATTTTTGAGGTTTAGACTTCTAGCATTGAGTAGCATTACCCTCAGATATTGCTGGCTTGTACCGCTTACAGTGGTGAATTTGTCATTTGAACCTTGCCTAAACAAGGCACAATAGAGGTGGCAAGAGCCTTTGCCAGTATCCGGAATCCCAAGGGTGACAGGTGCAGGCCATCTCTGGCAAAGCAGTGTGGTCCATCGATCATTTCATCCCAGGCAGACTGATACTGGATTCCCTTAGAATGACACCAGAAGCTTAGCCAATTGTTAAAGTCAATCATTTTGTCCTTGTACTGTAGTATCATTCTGGGTGATGGCAGGATGCTACTTAGGGATAGGGTCATACCTGCCTGGGCTACAAGATCGGAGTGCTCCTCCATGTCTCTTTATATGTAGTCCAAGGAGGTACATCTCAGGTCATTCACACCAACATGGACAATGACAGAGTCATATTTGTACTTGTTGTGGAGTGACCTGAGTGCATGCATTATCTGGCCGATCCTGGCACCTGATAGGCAGCTGACAGTAACTTTTTCCTTGTTTAGCCTGGTGAGTGGAACATCAGTGTGCCTGACTATAGAGTCAATTATAACTAGAGTGTTGAGTATGTTATGCCTTATGGGCTGCAGTTGAGTGGCACATTGAGTATGTGGGCTATATGTCATTTGGGTTGTGTTGGGGGGGTGGAGGTTGCTTGCATTTCTGCTTTGGAAGTCTCTGTTGTTTGGGCAGATTTGTACCGAGAGCCTCCGCAAATGTAGGTGTGTGTTTTGTGCTTGTGTGTGTGTGTTTTGGTGGTGTAGGTTTTGAGGGACTATGTGATGAGTGTGGTGCGGTGCAAGTGTTTACCTTCTCCTCTTGACTGTCTAGGCCAGTCTTTGTTGTGGAGAGCTTTGCTTCCAGTTTGGCTATATAAGTGCATCCCTCACAGGTCGTAGTGTTGGGTGGTAGGAGGAGAGGATTGTCTGTGTACATGAGGCAATTGCTGCATTGTCCCAAGATGCCCAGATTCATCAGGTAGACAGGAGAAAACACTGGGAGCTTACCTTTAGACATGCCTGAATAGGTGCTTATTTATTAAGTACAAAAAACTGTTTTCCTCTAGACAAGTGAAGAAAGTTGAGTGCTTCAGTAATTTGTAACTTATTTAGTGCTTATAATGAGTTCGGAACAAGTGTTGAGCTCAAAGAAACAGATTTGAGTGCTAAAACTAGAAAGCTGGCTAGTTGCAAGGGAAATTTTGAAAAACAATCTTTATGGCGCTAGGAATAGTTTAACCCCAGTTAAGTGTGGGGGGGGGGGCTTAGGAGCTCATAAACAGTCCTAGAGACAGCAAATCCATATCTGGACAAGACCTGCAACAGGAAAGGGGGGAAGCAAGCATAGAATTTTTTTCCAGTAAAAGTGGAAGTGGAGAAAGCTGGAACATAAGTTAATTCAACGTTAAGAATCTGAGTGGGTTGGCCTTCACAAATGTTCTCTATTAGATTGAGTGAACTAATGCCACTAGACTGGGAGGAGTGTCACAGATCGAATATACAGTATGGGCAGGCAACTGCAAAGCCACCAAGTATAAGAACCCACAACACTACGGAGGGTGGGTGGGAAAAATTACAGTTCCTAGCTGTAGCCACTAAATAAAAGTTTTAAACAGATCAAGGAGCAGACTCTAGAGAATGCTTTTAACTGTAAACAGACAATTATCAAAAATGCACAGAAAAGCTCGGATAGAGCACTCACAAACAGAAAATACAACTCTCAGTATGAAAAAGCAGTTTACAGTTAAGTAATTCAGTAAACATGCAATTAGCAATAAAATACAGTTAAAACAGTATAAAACAGTACATAAATGCAGTGAAACAATACAAAAGTTGTATAACAGTGCAAAATGTAGTAGATCAATGGTATAGCACAATTATAAGCATTTCAGAAGTTCAGTTCAGTGAAATAAGTGCAAGAAGTAACTTATCCTACTCTTGGAATCTTAAGGAATTTCCACTGCAATCCAGAGCCTGAGCAATACAAGCACAACCTTTATAAGACACAGGGTTTATATAGCAGTAAGAATAGAAGAGTTGGAAGATCAAATTACTACTCAGCCCCTGCTATTACCCAATCACTCGTACTACAGAAGGTCAGGAGGCCTTGTTACTCTGAACAATAATGACGACATTCAGCAGAAAATGGCTGCCAGAAACACAGGAAACTCAAACAAACTACCAGCCTAGACAAAAGGCCTCTATCAAGATTATGCCACCTGAGCAGAACACAGAAACCTCACTTTAAAAGCGTAGAAAGAACATCCACAAAGAGAAAATACAAGTCTCAGTATGAAAAAGCAGTTTACAATTTAGGAATTAGATAAAAAATGCAATTATAGTAATGCACACTATTACAGTTCCTAGCTGTAGCCACTAAATGAAAGTTTTAAACAGATCAAGGAGTAGACTCTAGAGCAGATGTATCCAACCTGCGGCCCACGGGCCACATGCGGCCCTCAGAGCTCTTCCATGCGGCCCCCGACCTCTAACTGCAATATCAATATACGCATGCCCCAAAACACTTTTTTTGTTTTGTGTTTTTCATGCCCGTGACCTATAACTCTCTTGGTGTGTGCATCCACCAAAGCATCATTCTAGTTTTGATGTTTTTGCACCAAAGAAGGATCTGTGTGTTCCCGCAGTTATTTCATGCCAAAGAATCAGTGTGTGTGTGCTCGCTTAAGAGGGAATAGTGTATGGATTTGCCGTCACTGCCTTTGAAAGGGACAGCACTTACCTGTGTTAACAGGTAAGTATGGAGTGAGTGAATGAGTGAGTACATGCATGAAAGCAGAATGTTTGTGTATGTGAAAGTATAAGAAGAGAGTGTGTGTGTGTATGTATGCATGACAGAGATCGAGAGAGAGGCACATGCACAGAGGCTAATGATGATCAATCTACCTACTGAACACAAATAAGTTTGCTCACAAATATATCCTGCATTAAAAGTACATTTTCATTAAATTGTGGCTTTCCTGACAGAGAGAGTGTGGTAGTGAATATGAAATCATACCTCTCAACTGTATGGATTTTTACTTCATCTTCCAATTTGTATCTTTTGCTTAGGAAATAAAATTAGTCATCCAAGGTAATGCAGTTCCAGGGAGTAAGAATGAGACAGCAGACTTGGGTTAATGGATCAGTACTGGATTGACTTTGTGGGACTGTAGCATATAAAGTTGAATTGTTTTTTCTGACAAACAAAAAAATCTCCCAGTACTGTTTTGTCATTGGTGGGTTCTAAGCAGTGGCAGATTGGACAACAATAAGTATAGCTTTGGTGGATCATCAATACTGGCAAATCAGGTGGGCTGCGGGCACAATGTCATTTTTTAAATGTTGTGGGTTTTATTGTGTATGTGTGTGTTTGTGTGTTGGGAGGGCTGCAACAGTAGATGATTATTAAAGACGGAGACTTACGGACTGTGGAGAATATGTTTCTTTATTTCAAAACCTGATACTTGGGTACTAGGCATGCCAAAAGTAGATTTTTTTTACGACATAGCTTTTTGCCATTTGTAGTACATGGATATTTATATTTAATAGACAATGCTACCAGTATGAGTGTGGTCCTCTAGAAATCTGGAGTATGCCAAGTCTACCACTGCCAATGTCTTGTAAAAGACCTGGAAATGGATATTGGGATGTTACTGAAAAAATACAGTAAGTGGGCTTAAAAATATAGTTTAATTAAACAAAGTGCACTTGCAATTTGCAGGCCATAATTTAATTTATTTCAGGTAGTCCAGATCCTGGCAGATTGTATCTCATTAGACTTAATTAGGGAGCGCTACCTTTCCTGGGAAATAAACAGCCCTAGTTTCAGTGAAAGCTCTCTGGTTGTTTGCAGGTAGAAAGTTGCAGGATGTGGATGCAATGTGTTTTTTTTATTATTTTTAATACATTTGTCATTTCAAAGCATGGTTTTCTTTGTTGCTAAAGAAGGCAGGATTGAATGAGGCATATAATGCTTAACTGACAATGATGGGATAGAAAGATTATAAGTGATGTATAATGTTTGCAGCTACAGTTGTTTCAATGGTGTCTGTGATGCCTAACTATTTTGGGCCAGTGTCCCACTTTTATTTTTCTCTTTCTCCAGATTTCTTGCTCTAAGGTTGAGAGGTTTGGTTCCATACTAAATCAGAAGGATGTATTTACCTTGAAAGACATTTCAGCATAATTACGACAAACAGAGCCTTTTAAATATTTTTGCTTATTTCTAATATAAACTGCCATATAACCTTGCAAATAACCTTCTTATTAAGCTACTTTAATTCTTTTGGAATTGACAGGTATTCTTCATTGGATCGGACATAATCATAGAGTGCTAATGTGACAGCTCAGTAAACTGTCAGTCTGTGAATAACTTCTGCACAAATTAAAATGTCTGAATCTCAAATTGCTTTAGACTGGAGGGAAGTTATAGGTTTACTCCAGTATGTAGTATGATCTTAGAGAGTTTATGAATTTCTTATTAATTTACTTTTTGCTGAGCAGTTGTTTGCTAATTTATTGATGGTCCTTTTGGTGGTGGGAAACTGGATGGATGAGTCAGAGATTTTTACTTCCAGACAATTTCATTCAGTGAGTGTGTGTCATGTGATTACTGAGGTTGCTAATTTTAGAAGTAGGGGCTCCTTGTGTGTGTGTGTGTGTGTGTGTGTGTATGAGAGAAAGAGAGAGAGATTTAATATGTATACTGAATATATTTTTGCAAATGGAATTCTTAGTTAAACAGGCCCCTCTTCTTGGGCAAGTAGACTTGAGTAACCAATATTAGATCTTAGCCATCCAGCTAGGAAAGTTTAGTATGTGGAGTTTCCATCCGGTTTGATGAAGGCTATGCTACTTACTCGAGGAGTACATTTATCCATCCAGTTGCCGTGTTGTTGAACTACATTGTTTGATAATGAGAGGAACTTTTTACAGAAGTTGAAGTTTTTGTGTCAAGAACCTGTGCATACAGAGTGTCTTGTTTATGTTGCAGTGAAGGCTGTGGTCTTTGTAGTGAGTGTTTTAAGTATAACCAGTATTTCTGAGGTGGAGGAAGTCTTTTAAGGCAGGATCTTTCTCATCCTGGAAAGCAAGCCAGTGCTGAAATTTATAGGGGGCCAATGAGAGACAGAGGAAAGCAAGAAGCTTTTTAGTCTGTTTGGATAACTACGTAAACTTAGTCCTTTGACTTTTTTGTCAGAAATGGTTGTAGTCTTTCTTTTGGCAGGGTGTTTTGCTGAGGCACATGCCAAAAGAGGCTTTGCACTCAGTAATGGCTCTTATAACGGAAGAATACAGTGATGTTATGACCACCTTGTCCCTGGATGAGATACCCTTACTAATGAGATGGGCCATGTAAAAAACTTTCCGTACAATGGAGACATGGTGGTCAAAAGTCAGGTTTATATCAACCTCAGTGCTCAAGCACCTCATAACTGATTGTGTGCTTACAACATTGTTATTAATGTGATAATTTGTGGGGACATCACTCTCCCCAAAGGGGATGATGATGATGCATTTGTAGCATTTAGCTTGAGGCCATGTATCTGGCACCAGTCATTTGTTTGGGTGAGACCCTCTTGTAGCTTATTTAGAATTGTTTTATTAAGTCAGTAATGTGAATTCTTTAATTTATTGCAAATTTGTTGGCTTATTTTTGTGGATTACAGTATTGTAGGGCTGCTAATGTTGCCATTTTACGTAGTTGGACTGCTGGAGTGGTTTTCCCAGTGAGAAATGCTAGTGCTGTAGCGAATATCTATTTGTTAAAAAAAAAAAAAAATATATATATATATATATATATATATATATATATATATATATATATATTAACTAAGATGTTAGAGTTAACTATTAGATTAGAGAATTAGAATGAGAATTAGAATTTTAAGGCAAATAGGCATTTATTACATTTATTAATTGTTTGAATGCACCTACAGTACAGCCAGGAGGTCGACTTTGGTCACCCGCGGCAGCGAAAGAGTTAACTATGTGATATATTTTAAATGCGGCCCCAAGACAATTTCTGTTCACTCAACGCGGCCCCAGCAAGCCAAAAGGTTGGACACCCCTGCTCTAGAGAATGCTTTTAACTGTAAACAGACAATTATCAAAAATGCACAGAAAAGCTCGGATAGAGCACTCACAAACAGAAAAAAACAACTATCAGTATGAAAAAGCAGTTTACAGTTAAGTAATTCAGTAAACATGAAATTAGCAATAAAAAATACAGTTAAAACAGTACATAAATGCAGTGAAACAATAAAAAAAGTTTTATAACAGTGCAAAATGTAGTAGATCAACTGTACAGCACAAGCGTTTCAGAAGTGCAGTTCAGTGAAATAAGTGTAAGAAGTAACTTATCCTGCTCTTGGAATCTTAAGGAATTTCCACTTATGCAATGCAATCCAGAGCCTGAGCAATACAAGTTTAGTATTTTGTTGTAAAAGGAGTTTGATGTTTTTTCCCCATCTGTTAGTCTAGAATCAATGTCTGAAACTGATTCTTCTTGTGCTATTTGTAGTTTTTGTTGTTTCAAAATGTCACTTAGTTCAATCTGCTTAGTTGAATCTTCTTTTATTTTGTCCACTTTATGGTCCAGTTTAACCATTTTCAAAATTCAGTCTTGAATATTTGTAAGGATTGACTGCATTTCCTTTTTCATAGAATTTTCCTGTTGGGTGGATTTAAGGAGACTCATGTTTCTTTAGTTGTAATTCCCTCTTTTCTTTCCTCTGTTGATTTGACAGGAAAATATAAACGTAAGTTACAAAATACACCAAAACAAAGCTTGAGGCTTCTATATTGGGAATCTTCTGTTTTAATATGATTTTTAGTAATTTTTTTTCAAATAATTCCTGTCAGAGAGATTGCATTACTGCACAGCAGAGAGTGTGTGCTGCTTTCAGCTTGCCATCCAAGCCACGCCCCTAAGTGTTACTTTTTTCTTTGTTGCTTCGGTGCATGTTATTGCCTGAAGTGAACTCAGTACAGATTTAGATTTATAATTATCATAACTCAGCTCAGTAGTGCAAATTGATAAAACCTAGACTGTGACCTGGATGCCCTAATTAAACCTGCATCTCAGACATGGATGGGGCTAAAGTGATGTGAGAGTAATGATGCAATAACTGTTCACCTCTCTCAAGAGTTGAGTGGCCAGGCACCATTATTGAGGCTTCTGATGGGAATCAGAAGGTCTTGACTCTGACATTAAGTAGCATACAGAGTGAGTGGAGTACATCACTTAGGGCATGCTGCTGTACAGGCAGTAGAATCTCCCTCATAATGTCCATTGGACACTAACCTAGGTATTCCTAGGGGGAGTGTGATTGTTGGATTCCTTAAAACAAACTTTATTATGGAGGTCCAAGTTTTTGAATTGCTGTTGGTCTTGTCCTTGCTATTACACCACAGTCTTACACCAGTCTGCCCATGTTAACTTTACCAGATTCTTAAAGCTCCTGGTGGTATTGCTATAAGAATTAATGGGGCATGCAAGTGTTTCCTCCTCAAGATGGCTAAAATCCCATGAGAGGGTTGGTCTATAGAACTACTTGGCCTCTACTGACTGCAATGACTAGGTCACACTGGTGCAGATCACTGCTGAGTTTGAAGCAGTGAGGATGACAGTCAACACCTCAAATCAAAGAAGGTGGTGCTTTCCTGCAAAAAACTGGGTGACACTGGAGGTATTTAGGTATCTTTGGGACTTATTCATGACTAAGAGTAGAGGGGATTTGGAACTGTTCAAACAGATGGAAGAAATGGTACAGGATGCCTTGTGCTTGACTGTGGTGTTAAAGCAAGAGCTCAGCCCTATAATGAAGCTCTCTACTCACTATTCAGATTATGTCACCATCATCAGCTATAGAACTTTGGCCAGTGACCAAAAGGATGAGACTGTGGCTACAGATTACAGAAATAAAGAGTCATCCACATGGATGTTAGCTGTTTCCATAGCACACTGAAGACCTGACCAGTCCAGGAGGGTATCAGAGTTCAGCTGCTGTTCCACTGGATCAAGAAGGAACAGTTGAGGGGGTTTGGGCACCTAGTAAGGATCCCTCCCATTCATCTCCTTTTGAAGGTATAAAACACACAACCAACTCAGGCTTTTCCTTCTGTTGCAGACCTAGGAAATACTGATGATATTATGTCTCTGAAATTACCTTGTAATGCCTGGTGATTAAAAAAGTCTGCTGAGATTTCACCAAGACAAGCAGCTTACAAAACAGAATAATGGTTTTGAATGATGGAAGGATGAATCATAAGCCTTCAAAATAATAATAAAAAAAAACTATTAAGACCATAGACAAGTATTCAATTTTACATTAGACTCAGTCTGTTATTTTGCATAAGTAATTTTTATGCTTTTATGTAGTTTGTAGAGGAATATTTCATATAAATAAAACTGACAGACTTACAATCTTCATACTTCATGGGTATCTGGAAATGCTTAAGAACTATGTATCTAAAACAAAAATGCATGCATTTACATGTACAAGTCCATGTACAGATATAACAGAGACTTTCAAATTTGTAATGAATTGTCCCTTTACATGTTTATAAAATTCAAATTAAATATTTTCTTTACTGTGTACTGAACCTGTCATTTAAAAAAATTGTCAAATTTTCTTCTCTCACTTTATTGCAACACAGCAAAATTCTTACATGTGTGTGTTTTTATTTGAAAAGCATTTCCAATCGATATTGATATCCGAGTGCCATCTTTGTCTTTTACTTCCTGTGCAGGAACGTTAAAGGTACTGTAACTTTTGTACATAAGTTTATTTGAAGCACGGCTACTATTTCTATGTTCTTCAATAACTGCATCATTCTGTTTATATAACTATTGCATCTATGATTGAAATGGGTTCCTCTGTACAACTTAACTCTTGTAAATACTAGTTATTTGCTGTTGAACAGTGATATTGCATAATTTACAGCAAAACATTTAAATGCTCTTAAAGTAATATGTGGAGCAATAGATTTCAGTTAAAGTAAATGTGGCTATTTGAAGAATAGTATATTTTTATCTTAGAAAAAGGATCATAATTTGTAATATCTCTCAAAAAAGCTTATAAATTCTGAGAAGATTCAGCAGTCTAAAAAAAACAAGACTTCTGAGACAGGGCTTCTAAACCTTTTGCAGAAGATTCCACACTGTGAAATAAAAACATTTGATTTTCTACAATCCTCCTGATGCCTTCTGCACAGTCAGAATATGTTTCGTAAGAACTTTTATTCTTTCAAGTATGCAAATAAAGGACTTGGCACAGTACCAGAAGGAGAAATTCATAATTTGCTCCACAGATAAGTCCTTGATTCCAGCTAAGTGATAATGTAGTGGCAACGGAAAGGAGCTCCACAAAGAAGTTTATTTAATTAAAAAATATGTCTTGTTAAATAGATTGACAAAGTTCATACTGATAACTGAGGAAACACATTTGTCACATAGAAAAAAATATGCATATTATACTAGTTTGACCCTATAAATCATTTAGGCCAGCTTAATTTAATGGTAGTGCTAAGCACCTCCAGGAAAGCTGAAACTTTTAATTTTCCTAAATTTAAAGTTAATATCATTTCAAAAAAAAAAATGACTGAAGACTTAGTGAAAATTATGCCAACAGAGGAAATGGCTTGCAGAAATACATTGCTGTACTTAGTTTTGTATATGTACAATATAGGATTAAAATGCATATGGGCAGATTTCATTAAGCTAGCTGTCAGAAATTCTATATCAATATATATATATATATATATATATATATATATGTGTGTGTGTGTGTGTGTATTTATATACATTGCCACACATACATGCATACATATGTGTTTGTGTGCATTCATGCACATATGAAACTGCAACCTGTCAGTGTTAGACTGAAGTCATGCATACAGAAGAAAATATTTCTCTAATTAAAATAAGCAGTGTAAAAGCCATCAGATGACAACACTGGGTCTCTTGGGTATCCTTTCTATCACTGGAAATAAAAACTTCACATGATCTGTGCATTTTTGTTTGCTGATGTCATCATGATGTTCATATATTTTCTAACTTAAACATCTCCCTGTGTTTCCCATATAACATGACTTACAACAACTGCATTTAGAAATATAGACCTCTCCTGGAGATAGACAGTTGCAGGCATTTAATAATCTAAGAACTTTTTTATGGCCTGCTATGGTCATATTCTGTCTTTCAAAAATAAGCATGCACTGATTACAACGGATGTACTTCTAGCACCTTTCTTGGGAAAGATTTTGTCATTGGGTAGTTTCTTAATGTTATCTTTCACCAAATGTGTAAGGTTCCCACTCTTTTTATATACAAATAAGGGCTAATCACCTATCAATGCAGGTAGTTTTTCATCAAACTTAGATAAAGTTAGGGCTGCATAAAGGGCAATGAGATTGGTTCACCCTGTGATATAAAAGGATAAAGCCTTGATGATGCCTCAGATGTCCCATGTTTAGTTAGTATTTTTACGTTATGTAGCTATCCATTTTATCAAGATGACATTAATACCTTGTTGTGCTAATTTATTGAGATCTGTCTTGTGTTTGACCCCATCAAAGGATAAAAATAAGTCTATCTAAGCTAAATCACAACACACTTTTTCATATATAGCTATTATAGAATATCATGGTACACATTTCAAATATATTCTTGCTGGTATATGGTTTCAATTCCCAGCCTTTCCAGTTCTGACAATAATTTATCCAAAAATAACATTCTCCATTATTTACCTATAATGTATTTATTGGCATTTGATTACTGGGGTTTTAGTCCACTGGGCCAGTATGAGCCCATTTTCAGTGGAGGCTTGGGGAGAAAAGCTCCACAATTAACAATTTCATAAAGATTGCAGACAAAACATATTTCATAAAGTTACACAGAGAACATATTTACATAAGTTACATATTACCAAAGAAAGACATAATTGATTGCATAAAGCATTTCAGAAAATCAGAATTTCATCTATGCAAAGCAAATGTAAAATTACAACAAATATTACAGGCTGACATGGATAAGAAAAGTAGTGAAATGTTAAGATTGTATGAGTTACTGCCAAAGGAGAGTCATTGTTATGGAAAGGCCTTATTAAGAGATAATAGTGTTGGGATGAAACTGAAGGGTGAAAAGGTTAAAGTGGTAGGTTAAGATTTAGGGTATGGGGGCTTAATGCATGTGCAGGTCTAGTGTGAGGAGAGATTCATATGTAGAGAGGGTTTGAATAGTTCTAATTGCTACCAGGAGGGCATTCCAGACTGAAGCTATGGTATAGAATTATAGAAGCTCTTCGGCCAGCAATTTGGGTTTGTGGACTTGCAAAAGTTGCTGATTTTCTGATCTGAGAGATCTTGTGAGTAGATAATGGCTAAATAGCAAATCAAGGGCAGGACAGAGGAAAGTTTTGTAGATGAATTTATATGCAGTGGTCATCTGCAGGTAACGGAGGTAGTGAGGAAGCTCTAACCAGTTAAAGGGAGAGAATGATGTGCAGTGGTGAGTGAAATATTTAGTATTTTTTTCAAAGTTGGTGATTTTGTTACAGAATGTCACAATCTTTGTTATTAGTGAGGGCTAAAAGTTTGTGAGTGGGGGAGGCACCATAGTTTAGAGAGGGACGTAAGTAAATGATTGTTAGGGTTTGTCTAGTGGAGAATTTAAGAAAGTGTTTGTACTGAAACAGTATACCCAGTTTTTGATGTGCTTTGCTAATATTGTGTTGTATGCTTAAGTCAAATTTTAAATGCTCATCGATTATTACTCCTAGTAATTTGGTGTGAGTAACGACTTTGTTTTGTTTTTGGAATGGATAGACAACTGTCTCTTGTTTAAGGAGTCTTTCTTCTTTGGGGTAAAGAGGAGTAGTTTGGCTTTATTTGGATTTAGTTTCAGTTGATTGTTGTAGAACCAGGTTTGTATGGAGGAGAAAGCCTGTTGAGTGATTTGTTGCAAGAGGGATATGGAATCAACAGAGCATATAGGCATAGAATCGTCTGCTTATAGAATGAGGGAGAACTGACAGGATGAATAGAGTTGCTGATAAAGATGCATGGATCCTTGAGAGACATCTGTTGGATTGTGAAGATATGGGGAGAGCATTTTGCCAACAGCCTGTAATCTCACTGACAGCTTGAGAACCAATTATCAGAGGAAGATAACACCAATGTTAGACAGTTATTGTAGAAATAATGGATGAGAAATTGTATCAAAAAATTTGATAGGTCTAGAAATAATGAGGAGACAAGTTTGCCTGAGTCCTGGGCTTTGTTTACAGTATCCATGAAAGATATCAAGGCATAGTGCTGTAGTGTGGTCTGAAATCATGCTGTGAAGGAGATAGAATTTATCAAGAAGAAAGTTTAGAAGTTCTATATGAATACACCTTTCTAGGAGCTTAGAGATAGGGGATAAGATAGCTATGGGATGGAAAGTGGAGATCTCAGTACAGCTGCCACCTTTATGAAGAAGTAGAATGTATTCCTTTTTTCTAGAGTATTGGCACATAGCATTCAGAGATGGAACTGTTAATAAATATGCTAATGGGATAGGCAATTGCTTCAGCTTCCGGTTTTAAATATCCTTTGGGTAGGTTGTCGGCTGCGATGGAGGAAGGTTTCAGTCTGAGAACTAACCATTTTATAGCTCATATGGTGTAGTGGTACATTGCTGTGACTGTAGTGCACAGGGTCCTGGGTTCAAGTCTTGGTAGTGATGACTTTTAAGTAAGCTCTGTGGCTCATGCAATAACTGCATAGTAATGTACAATAACATTTGGCTAGGCTTATATAGGCCCTAAGGTCAATAGCCTAGTACCTACCTATGAACATATGATCATCTAGTAGCAGTTGGCACTGGTTTAAGATTGAAAGAGGGTATTGGTGAGGTAGCTGTTTTGCAGCTATGGTATGAGGCTTTAGTGGAATGAGTGGAAGTGGATTGCTTGGTGGTAAAATATGGTTAGAAGTACTTGAGGTTGAGGTTGAGTTATTGTGAAGTTGGGAAAAGGTGGCAGTAATAGCTGATATACTATTAATAAAGTGAGAGTTGAAAAGACTAGCTACAAGAACATAAACTTATGGGTCTCTATTACTCTCTGTTTTTTTTTTCCTTTCCAGATGGACTGAACATGTAAATATCTCCAGTCTTGTAGAATCTCTCCATATGTAAATGACCTAGTGAACACCAGATGTAATGGTATCAGAAGTTCATGCTGAAATGCTCTCAGGTAATTATTACTAATTCTACCTCCCTCCCTGTGTAGTTTTCCTGGGGGGGTGGTCCACATTGCGTATATAGCTTTATCACCCCCCTTGTGGAGCCAAACTGTTTTGCTTAAGATTTTGTAAATATATCTATAATTTATGTTTAAGAATCAATTTTAGAATCTACACTGGATTTATCAATTTATATGTTTTACTCCTATTACATCTTATCTATAAAATCATTTCCTATTATGGTCAATATCTTCATATACATTTTCTTCAAACTTTTTCTGATCTTGTCTCATACTAAGTTTATTTTGTGTGTTGAGATTATTTCAGTTTTTTCAAATGTATATTTATACCTTACTTCCATTTCTTGCACTTACCTCCCATCTTAGTTAAGTATCTTAGTCTTAACAGAAAAATATCCTCTATATCTTGTTCGCTTAGATCATGATGTTAATTTTAAATTCAAGCAATTTCCCTTTCAAAACTTGTCACATTTCTTAGTCTGTCTTTCCATTGAATGCATCCCTCCTTGTAGTTTGACATGTTGACTATTTTGCTTCCATGTAGCCTGCTATTAATCTTGTATGCATTGGTCTAGATCTCAGTTTGCCAGAGTAGCAAATGTGCAAACACAGCTAGTGCATAAGGAAAGCACAAAGAAAGAATGACATACCACTCAAAACATGCAAGTTTAATATACACAAAGCTTTCAAGCAAAACTGCCCTTCTTCAGTGTAAGGTAGTTTTGTTTGAAATCTTTTTTGTGTTTTCTGGAGTTTTTATTATAGAAAGACACATTCATAGGTTCATACTAGGCTAACTGCCCTTGCGAGCCATTTAAACCTAGCCAATTATCCCGTGAGAGACTCAAAACCTGCACCTTGTGTTTGCCTTGCGAGCCATTTAAGCCTAACCAATTATCCCTTGAGAGACTCAAACCCTGCACCTTGTGTTTGTAAGGCAAACACCTTAACCATTAGGCCACCCTCCCAACCCATGTCTGTGTGCTGCATCTGATTTTTGTGTTTGCCTAGTGTAAAATGACATAACTAACTCATCATTTATTCATTGTCCTCACAACACAGAAAACACTGAGTCCAAAATAGATGGAATGCAAAGGGTTTAAGAGGTTTCAAGTTTCAGATGGTATATAAATGGAAGCACATTATAAATAAAAAGAAACAAATCCAGAAAGACATGAGCAGAACTGAATGACTAATTTAAAAGGGTTGTAGTAAATGATGCCTGCAAAAAAGTAAAGGCCTATACTTTTGTACTTTAGTCACTGAAAGTGCTGTAAAAGAGATTCAAAGCAGGATCACTTATGTTCTTTTTCTCTTGTATCTCAGAAAAAAGAGAAATAGAAGGAATGAAATATTCCATCAATCAATGGCAGGATAAAGCTATTACTAGGCATGTTGAGATCACTGTCCAATCTCAGTTAAGTTATTAATACCTTGATGGGCAGTGATGTTCAGACCATTGTTACCTGGCTCTGAAGGCAGTGTTTCTTTTTTCCTAGTGCAGCAACTGCAAAGGTTTTTCCTCTCCAAACCTCATCTGTGTCAATATTCCATGTTTTTCCAGTCCTTGATAATCAAGAGTTGATTGATTGCATTTTATTGAAACAGGTGATTGTATGAGATTGATGTACATTATTTTGGATAATTTATTCCTTTCACAATGTTGGGCAAGCATGCAGTTTGTACAAATAACTATGAGAGGCTTCCCCTTTGTGGAGATTTAGTTACTGATATCACAAAAAAACTGCAAAACATGCAGCTGCATACTTTTGACAGCACTTTTAATGTAGCAATTGATGTGATCTCTACAATGGCATTGTGGAGAAAGACAGTTTAACAGTAGGAAGTTTTCCAAAGTTTACATGCTGCAAATGGCTATTCTGATGTGATATTCAGCAAAATTGTTTCTGACAATCACATTTGGAAAAAGGGAAAGTAAAATATTTAAATTCACTTTTAGGCAAGTAAATAAATACATGCTCATACCTGGAGCCAGTATACAATCTAAGGGGAAGATAATGGTAAGAAACTATAATTATATACAGTGCAAAGTCCACATCAAAAGCAAGCAGCTCAACAATTAACTAAAATATTCCTTAAAACATGAGTAAAGGTTCAACAGAAAAATCCTGAGTAAGAGGGGAGACTACGCGTGTTTTACTCTCAGGTGCACATGAAAGGTACAAGATAAAATGTTTAGGACCTACAGGCACAGATATCATTTATGACAATGTCGTTCTTACTGTGAGCTTTTTGTCCTAACCATCAACCATTCTGTAATGAGTACTTGTTCTAAAAGTCTTGAGTTAACAGAGAATTAAAATGTCTTACTGGAGCAACTTAAACAGCCATATCAAGCTTTTGAGTTAATCAGTCTTAAAACCTGGCTGAATTTGACAATTTATTTTTTCTTGGACCTTTGTTAACTGCAATGGCCCTGTTAAAGATCCCGTGGATCTGCTACTATATAGTACAAATTGTTTAATACTAAGAGAGAAAGCCCATCTGAACCCTGAAGTTCATCACATCTAAAAGCGGAGACCTTTGTCAAGCTGCTGCTCACCAGTACAGGTACTTTCACATTTGAAGGATCGCTCCTTACTGTTCTTTCTTTTACAAATGCTGTTCCAAACTGATAGTTCATTCTCTATGTTTGTTCTCTGTCTCCTTGATAACGCTCTAATCAGTAATTAAACTAAATAATATCATTGTTTTCTGCTTTCTGTCAGTGATATACCTGATCATCATCATCATCTTCTTCTCCTTATGTCTTTTCCATGTTAGAGGTCGCTACTGCAGAACAATGGTCTGCAGCGATTGGCAGTAGACTTTTACGGTGCTGGGTTACTAGCCCAGTGCCCAACCTTCCACAGAAGGCACTCCTGACAAAAATCCTTATTTACCCTCTTTACCCATTCCCTTAATTCTCTTTCAGTCTGTGTCTTTGTACTCTCCATTGCTCTTTTTGCCCATTTGCATAAGTTTCTAATGTCATTTCCTCACATCTCCACGTTCTTTTCCATCTATTTCTTTCTGTAACTTTTACAGCTAATTGCACTTTATTATGGACTGATGCCTTTCTTTTCTAAAATACCTTGTTTATGTCCTTCCAAATGCCATTTCATACCCATAACCTTTACTTGTTTTCTCACTTAATTTGCCTCCAGTCACTTGACTGACATGTTTTCCACCAGTAATGTATAATCATAGTCAAAATACTTGAACCTATAAATCATGTGGTTATGTAATTAGTGCTGGCTAGCAATGCCTTTGAGCAACTCTGACCCCACTGGTGTGTGTTAAGACAAGCCTCAGTATTCTTATCCTTTCTAGTAAGGCTTCTCATGATAAACTTCAGCCATCTCCACATTTCTCTCAAATCTGGAGTTTAGAATTGTCAGGCATAGTCAAATTCCTGCTGAGCACAGCTTTTATTGTACACAATGAATGATACATTTCTTAACTATTTTTCTTCATCCATAATGTGTATGATGGTCTTTGTATTGCATTAGTGCAATGCTGCTTATATGATGTGTATGACTGTCTGTGTACTGCATTAGTGCAACGCTGCTTATATGTGTACATCCATCCCTGTACTGTATTACAGCAACCCTATCAGTGGTCGTGTTTCACTTGCTCATGGTTCAGCTGTGTGTGGCTCACTTACACAGAGCTGAATACTTCTCTCTATATTCCAAAAACACAGGTGAGAGCTTTAAATACACTTTCTCTGAGTTCATATGAGCTCAGAGGCAGTGTATATAGGGAGCAACAGCTGCCATTCTGGGGGGGGGGTTGCCACCCTGCAAAAAAACATTTTTTGGTAACTTGTTGCCAAATGTAAATTAAAAAAGTTATGAGTGATTGGCATAGAATTAGTGTAACTTGATCAAAATTAACTTAAGTTCCTATAACAGATTTTGTACAGTCATGTATCACGCACATGCCCCGATTTTCCTTTTGAAATCACCCCTCTTCCTTCATCACAGGTGTCAGTAAGTTCAGTTTTTGAGAGCAGCTTCAGTTTTAGCTGGTCTGCCATTACATCATCAGCAAAATATTTTTATTCCGCTGTTTAAATGGTCTCCTATTATTTTAATAAATGAATTATTAATTAATTTAGCATGTAAGTGAACTGAATCACTGAAGCCCCTTTTAGTCAGGACCTATTGCAAAGAATTGCAAATAATGACAAGTTAAGTGTAGCAAAGTATCAAATAGTGAATTACAACTGAATACAAATGAACTGTAAGATACTATAATGTAGAGATTGCAGCAATGTGCAAAGATCAGTTAAAGGCACCAAAAAAAAAAAAATGCCACAATTCCATAAGTAATAATACATAATACAGTGCATGACACATGTATTCCAAGAATGCTGTTCTGCAGTTATAAACAGACAACTTGATAGTTGCACTACAATTTCATTGCAGCTGCTTCCTGCTCAGGGTTGTAAGTGCACTTTATGCTACTTGGCTGGTTGTTGAGGGAGCTGATGAAGGGTGTTTGCGAGTGAGTTCCAGATAAATGGTCCCATGTCAGAAAGCTCTATCAGCACAGAAAGGGGGATACAACAGAATGTCAGAAAGCTCTATCAGCACAGAAAGGGGGATAAAACAGAATGTCAGAAAGCTCTATCAGCACAGAAAGGGGAATAAAATAGAATGTCAGAAAGCTCTATCAGCACAGAAAGGGGAATAAAACAGAATGTCAGAAAGCTCTATCAGCACAGAAAGGGGAATAAAACAGAATGTCAGAAAGCTCTATCAGCACAGAAAGGGGGATACAACAGAATAGTAATTAAGGCTGCAGCCATTAGAAGATGTGAGAGAGACAGAGTACTGTTTGACAGAAATGTTTGAATTACTAATGCCACTTTTTGTCAACACTTCTGAATTTTTTCATGACATTATTTACTTTCCTTAAAAGTACTGTAAACAATGCCCATTTTCCCCTTAAAGCCATCTATTTCTGTGATATCTACATTGTATTTTTCTTTTGCTCAAGCTTTGCTCTTTAATCAATGCATCACATTTTATCTATTACACTACTGGCATCTGTTTTCTACTGCCCTTTTTGTACCTTTTCTGACCACATCTAGCCAATGTGCCTATACCTTCTGTATATTTTGTGCATCTTCATTGCAATATTTTCTTTCAGATCTCTCCTGTTTTCTGAAACTCGATTTCTAGATTTTTCTTCACTGATTTTCCCCTTATGTGATCCAACATCAGCTTTCTTACATGGTCATGTATGTGATTCAGGTTACCAGTAAACACCTGTTTTCTATGATCGCAGTAGTTTTCTCTGGAAAGATCTCCCAGTGCCATGTTTCATTCAAGACACGTTACTTTTTACCTGTTCCATTGCACGTGAGTGACATTAGCTTTGTCAGTGCCTAACCTAACCTTAGATCGCTAATTTCATGTTTCAGCAATCCAATTCTTTTTACAAGCATAATCCCTCCAAATAACTGCCTATGTCAAGGTGACATAAAAACATTATAGATACCTTGCCCACCTTTAACCTACCCCCTTTCTGACTCTCCTTTATCTTGTATATATTCATTTGACTGCTTTGGCAGTAACTTAAATCTGATATTGTCCTAAAATAAATAAGGAAATGTGTTTTAAATATATGTGTTTACTTGTTTTAACTAAAACAGTGTTTTCAAATGCTTTCAGTTATTTTTATTTATTAAATGAGTAGATGCCATAGACATAAGTACATCATTTCTTGGTTGGCACACAAGGACCATCTACTTAAGTGAGTTGTTCAGTGTCACTCAGTGAGCAAATAAAGACTAAGAAAATCATCAAATCCAGGACTAGATGATGAAACTTGCTATCAGCTTGTGGCTTTAATCATATGCATTAATTGACAGACTCACTAATCTAATGCTTAACTTCATTTGTTGAACAAATGCACAGAAACAAACTATTTGTTATAAATCTGAGGAAAAAAAGTAAAACTTATCAGGTCTATATTACTATGTCGAAAGACATGTCCGCTGAACATGTCTTAATCAACATGAAAATATTGACCTGTTAAAATCCCAAACGGCCACTTCAGCAAATTTTTTCCCAAGGGAAAAAAGTTGCTCAGCCATACAAAAAAAAAAAAACTTTCAAGCCCTACATGTTGGGGTCATTGCCCCCACACCCCCCTAACTAAATATACCAACTCCAAGATCGCAAAACAGTAGGGAAAAGGGCAAATCCCTGATGACGGCTGAGCAATTTTTTTCCCCTGGGAAAAAAATTCACTGAAGCGATCATCCAGGATTTTAAAGGGTCGATATTTCCATGTCAATTAAGACGTGTTCAGCGAACACATCTTTTGATGGGTACTATAGACCCAATTTATCTACAGTATTCTTAAAGTAAATTAACTATTGTTTTACGGATTACTTATAAAACAAGTAATCTATGATCATAATATCATACATATCACTACCACATTTCAACAGTACTACCTTTGAAATGTGAATATTACCTAGGATGTGCAACATATACACTGTAGAAGGTGGTATATTAAAGCTGACTGTAAGGTGAGTTAATAAAGATATTTTGCTTGAATGAAAAAACTCAAATGGATTATGTAGCATCAAATATTATTATGCAACACACTTTAAATTATAATTGCACAATAAAACAATTTAATCAATATTTAAAGTCTCTGACTTATATAATAACCATTTGAGTAAGTCATGTCTTCCAATGCCCAAACATAAAGAAATAATACAGAAGAAAGTTACTATCACAACTCATGTCATATAACTTAGTTTGTCTACCCTTGAACATCCAGATCCCCGTTTAAATACATTATTTAATGAAAAATCTGCAAAATAATCAGTCTTGATCCTCAGAGTGGTTTGCTGTATCTTGCTCAGCAGAATTAATTTCAGCTTTTGCTAAGCAGCAGGTTGCTGGACATAACATGGCAAAAAAATGGTATGGCATTGAATGCAGATCTTGAAAATTTACATTACTTTGAAGGATAGTCTTCTAAGATTAATTAGTTGAAGCCCAAAGCCAGCCAATTATTGTTTCTTTCACAATAGATGGTGATATCCTGCTCTGGCTCAGAGTTAAACTGACTTGATTAATACTGGAATGCAACACAAGCCAGCAATCAGGATAAAACTAGTCATCAGTGGGCCAGTTGTAAATACATTCCTTTTATCAATTTGTGCTCAGAGTTCATGTCTGAAATAATGTAAACAAATGTGGACAATGTCAGAAAAGTACACAAATTACATAGTAGCACTACAAATCATTATTAAACAGATAGATTGCAGTTAATTTCTAACATTTTGAAGTTACAATACTTTTCTCAACACTTTAAATTTGAAAACCTTGTAATAAAAACGCTTAACCTTCACCATCAAAACCTGCCTGCTATCACACTTATATTATGAAAAAGGAAACTTGAAGTAAAAGAATGGATGGACAAATTTTTCACATTAAAATATGATTTTATACTGCAGCCAGTCAAACATTCATCTCCAAGAGTCTCTGCATCCATCAAGGACTCAAAAAAATGGGTCAGTATAAGTACAGAAGAAAATGAGGACCAGCACCGAATGGGGAAGACAGTGTGCAAGCTCACTGCTGCTAAACTGTTAAAATCTCCGATTATAAAAGACTGACTGTGTGTTCAGAGACTGAATTCTATAACTAACTCTGCCCATACAGGAAAAGATCAGTCTGCATACAGAACACAAGACTCCCATGTCATCAGTGAGAAAGAACAGCTTATGTTCTTGGCCCATATATTATTCTGATGTCCGACTACTCGGATTTAGAGGGAAGCTGAGAAGGGACTAAATATTTTGATTCAGGCCTTGTCAATTGCAAGCACTTTTTGTCCCGGTCCCCTACAATAAATACATCACACCAAATTACATTTGATGTCCTTTATTAAACTTACATAAACATAACTTTATTAGCCAATATTTATTAATTGCAACTGAAACATTGTATAACTGATTGAATTCCCGCATCAACATCCATGTAATGTTAATCAGGACAGCGTGACCTTGCTCGTCCTGACACAGTAAGCAGTATCCATACCTCCACTCACTTACTTATGATGCAGCTTCCCACCACTCACTTCATTTATCATTTACTGAATTACACATCCAACCAAATAAAGCAGCGTCCTTACCTCCACTCGCTTATTTTATTTATTTATGAGTCCCATCACTTGCTTCATTTACCACTTACTGAATTAACATCCAACAATATAAGCAGTGTCCTTACCTCTGCTTGCTTATTTATCAAGCCACCTCCAAATACTCACTTACTTTTCCATCTCATTGAAATGAACATCAAAAACAGAGGAGGAACAGAAGAAGGCACACCTATATTTACTAATTACAACTGAAACGTTGTATAGCTGATTGAATTCCAGCATCAGCATCCATGTAATGTTAATCAGAACAGTTTGACCTTGCTCATCCTGACCCAGTAAGCAGCGTCCATACCTCCACTTATTTACTTATGAAGCAGCACCCAACAACTCACTTCATTTACCAACATCAACATCCATGTAATGTTAATCAGGACAGCATGACTTTGCTCATCCTGAACCAGTAAGTATTTTATTTATGAAGCAGCATCCCATCCCTCACTTCATTTACCATGTATTGAATTAACATCCAACAAAATAAGCAGCATTCTTACCTTGGCTTGCTTATTTATCAAGCCACCTCCAAATACTCGCCTTTCCAACTCATTGAAATGAATATTCAAAACCAGAAGGGGAACAGAAGAGGGCACACCTGTCCCCTCCTCCACCCACCAGCCTGGCCAGGCTGTTCTCCCTCTCTCTTACCACACTTCCAACCTAACAACTTGTTAAAAGCATTAAGATCATTTGGTGTACAAAATCTTCTCTAAACAAACTAAATCCATGTCACCACCTCCCAAAGACCTAACTCATAAATAGCCAAAGTAGGCAACTGCCTAAGTGGCTAAAATTAAACCCTCGTCCCTCTACAATACTAAGTGGCCAACCATGATCTCATAACCTAGCAAAAAAACCTCTGTATATTGGCTAAAACTCACTTACCTAGCCACCAATAGTAGCTTCACAATGTTCCCAAGTCATTACCTGCTGAATGCACCACAAAAACACTAAACGCACACCAGATGAAACCACACCAGAATAGTACATTAGCAAAAACTCTAAGAAACTCAATGACACCTGAAACAAAATGTCTAACTGCATCTCCTTTCTCCTCCCAATTGATATACTGATGACCAGAATGAGATCTCATTCCTAATGAATCACCAATAATACTGCGATCAAACCCACTATTATAAGGCATGAAAGCAGTTCACAAACAAGACCGCCCTGTTAATGACATCAGTATATCCCTGAACAATAAGAAGAAAAAATGTAGGTCAAAGGCCCTCCATAAACAAACACCAACCCTCGCAACTGACTTACTTTGACAATAGGTAATGTCTGCTGAAGTTCATACTATCAAACCTACCCTTCCAACATGAGGCACTGCCCAAAATTTAGTAAATTAACCTAACCCTGTCACCCATGGAACTGAAGTAATTGCAGATAAAAACTCCTTGACTAACTGAAATGCCCCAACTTGTTCCCAAGCCTGAACCAAATAACTCAACAATCTGTCCCACCAATCTCCTCACCCCTGGTGGCTGCAACACAACCTCCTTTCAGTCCAAAGAAAAGAATAACCAACAAGCTAAATAACCTACCCATTCCTACTTCACCATAGCTCCACAATCACTGCTTCCCTTATGAGAGATGAATAGTCCTACATATTGTCCCCACCTAACTTGATTTGTCTCCCAGACACACATTTGGAACAAACTTCCACTGCTTATCAAACAAAACACCCCTTTATCCCCCTACAAAACAACTGGATGGGTAACCGTAAATTCACCCCAGAGATTCCACTCATGTCACTCACAGAATAGGAGCAGCATATGGAAATAAGAATTGAACTTAGCTAGCTTGCAAGGGCCCTAGAACCAGTGGCCTCACAGCTTCCTATGATCCAATGATTGCTGTGCTTCCACTCCACCTGTAGAGACCCTAAACTCTCCATAAACAATCCCCAGCCTTAGAGCACCCTGACCAAAACATACTTCCCCTTCAACATGCCCTTACACTACATTGAACTGCTCCAACTCTGATATGCTTTAATGAGCACTGAATAAAGATTACCTGCTACGTTACTGTGCACCACTCCAGCAATCAAAACATCCACACCAGCAGAATCCATTACCTTCCAAATCTATTTCCATCAAGGCACTAACCATTGTTCACTCAACACTCCCTGATCTATTTCCTCATTGTGCACCACCAAAGTGACCGGGACATCCATTGAGACAACTTCCATAATAATTTGAATTCAATTCCTTCAGATCACCACCACTTGATGACCACAAAAAATTCTGGACCTCCGTCATCTGCAAAAGAAAACAGATTAAGCAGCCTGCCTTTGCAAGAACTGAAACAAAGATGAGTCTCAAACCCTATAACTTGTGTCTATGTGGCAAACACCTTATAAGTACGACCCCCCCCCTTTGTGTCTACTGCAAGTTATCTGTCAGATATGAGAACCCCAAATGGATAACCCCTTGAAATAAGGGCCTAAATAAAGAGCTAAAAATTTGTCTTTTCTGCCACCTTAGACAACAATGTCTACTTACTGCAAAACAGCAGCAACAAACATGCCAGTCATCCCTCTGAATTCCCCTTGGAAAATGTGTAAACAAAGGTATAAATAAAAGCAGCACAATGGCTAAATATAGAGATGATTTCTACAATATTGAACTTTATAAACTTAGAAAGCCAACAAATTACTGGTGTTTCATCAGCATAAGTCCCCACTATTGCTGTTACAAACTCAGTAAGCGCTGACAGGGTCCTACCCAGGTCATCCACTACACATCCGCTGCAAAGGCCCACAACCACATCCCCAAGAAGAGTGAACCTCAACAGCTTCACCGCTAATTATCACTAAACCCACCCCTTACCCTCTGTATTAAATTAGGTCTGTGGACTCCACATCAGGAACTGTACAAAGTTTGAAGAAAGGACCTAAAATATGGAGTAAAATTCCATCCATTCTGCCACTTCCAGATAACATCTATGACTGAGTACTGCAAATAGCCATACAATATACATGCAGAGCACACCTCTCAATCCCTTAGAGCAAAACTGTGAAGAAAAGTATAAATAAGAGTAGAAGAGAAAACCAAATCAAAGGGGAGTCACCACTCCCAGCAAACCCCCCAAAAGTATTTTAAGAAAGGTTTCAAACACTGTAGGTTGAGAAAAACATGGGCATAGGTGCATGAATTAGTACTAAGCTAACTGCCTTAGTGGCTGTCTTAGCATGTCCAATTCAGCCATGCTAGAATCAAACCATGCACTTTGCGGCTGTTGGGCAAATATCTTAACCATGGTGCGGGAAAGTATAGGAAGTTCTGCAAGTGCCACATGTCATTTCAAAATCCACTGAAATGTGTTGGGAAAAAGAACAAACCCCTAGAAATTAAAACATCTGTCTCTCTTTCTTTTTTTTTTTAAAGCTAACTCCTCAACCCAACTTTAAACTAATTTTATGTTTGCTAGCAATGAACAGTAAAATGGTAGCAATAGCCCTAAGCCAGCAGGGACAGCACTCTCATAGCCTCTCAGTGCCAGAATGTAGACAAACGTCTGTATCCACAAGCATCTGCTCAAAAATGCAAAAGTAAAAGCTGACCCTCTGCGACAAGCTCCACCAGGGCACATACTATCATTCTGCTCACTCTTTAGTGATGTGGTAGCTCTAGATATCATTCAAAATGCCTGCAGCTATATGCTGGACACCACTAGAAATTTGTCAACTAACAAGAGGTTGCATGTGCTCCGGTGGATCAACTCCACTGAAAATCACATTTTAGAAAGGGGAAATTCTGAACAAGTAGGTGTGTACCAAGGCCCCCCCCCCCCCCAGCTAGAGTGTCAGTCTGTGTAGCAAACAATTCCTGCAGAATTACAATATGTACAGACTTCATTTGTGAGAGCATCCCAGTGGTTTACCTGAAGACCACAACTCTTCTCTAACCATCTCCCTAGGCATGAGCGATATACCATTCAACCTTTAGTACAGGAAATCTGGACATAGCCAAAGCCATGGGGAATGAAGACCATAAAATAGGAACAAAATCCCCAAGATGCTATCATATACCTTGGAAGCCACAAGAATACCCCCCAAGGGATATTAAGCCTGAAACATAATTGGGCACCATTACCCAGTAACCTCAATCCATGACCCTCATACCAAAACATGACGTAAAAATTGTATAAACCTGAATAACTGATTGGCATGATGAAAGGTTGTATAGGTTCATAATACCCATGGCCACTTCTCCCTCCCTTTAAGGGCAAGCCCAACTCAAACCAGATTCTGGACAATCGGAAGAGTCCCTACATTTTAACAGTACCCATACCACACCAATGACTTAGCAGTTAAACAACTGCGGCTATGCATGCATAGCAATGAGCTATTACTTGTAGTGCCACACAGACTAAACAGCTGCTTATTCAACCACAGCACCAACAAAACTAAGGATAGTAAAACTCAGAGCAATACTAAAATAACGTTTTCTTTCCTTAAACAAATTTTTAGAAACATTTACTGCAATATAACTGACATAAAGGGTACTTTGTGTTAACAAGCTTCACTGAAAAGCTTCTCTACTCAACGCACTTGTATGCCTGCCAGCTTTTAAAGATGGTCCACCACACAAAAGCATAGCATCCATCATAGTGACCACCAACCATACTGGCTGTAATGGTCCCACGTTGCCACTGTGCATAAACTCAAAATTCGTTTTTCAATGATAAATTTGACCCTGCAGCTATTTCTGCATCTAACCCCTCACTCACAACCTGGAGAGAGCAAACATCAGCACCACACAACCTGAAAAAGGAGGCCATGAAACACTAACACTACCAACAAATCCAGTACAAACCCTTACAGGATGCACCTACTGAGGCTGCTACACCACACCAACACCAGAGGGGATGCCAATAATCACACAAAGGAATTGCATGAAGCACCCATGTTCAAAACATCTCACAACACATTTATGAAAAAGACATACGAGGCAAAATTCTGGGCATGCTGCAAAAAACTGTACTGTTGAGCTCCCCCCACTAACTACAGATGACTCCCTTAACCATCTTTGCCAACTACAAGTGCTTAGTGCATAACAGAATTCAAAAACTCTCCGGCATCAACACTCCTCAGATCTTCCCATCAAGTTATCTTACTTACCAAGGCTATGAAGAGCAGACTGACCATTGAAAGGAATGCAATCCCTTCCTCATAACGGTTGTCCCACACAGTGCATGTGTGATAAAAGACTGTTCATCGCAGGAACTTACAGCCTGCAAAACTGCTGCTTTCACCACTTCTTCCACTCTGTGGCAAACATTACGTCAACACCTATACCCCGTAATCACCAAGCTACACAGGGGTACGAACCCCCCAAAGAAAATGTACAGCATCATAGCCCTGTTTTCCCTCTTCCTCCCTTAATGGCAGCTGGAAACCAGCCAAGTACCCAAAACCGGCCCCAGCCGTGGAACAAGATACACTCCAGCCAACCCCATCCCCATGTGGGGAAGTCATCTCTCTTTCACCCTCTTTCCTCATTTTATATATATATATATATATATATATATATATATATATATATATATATATATATATATATATATGCCCTGAGCGTACCCAGAAAACATAGCTATAGCCATATCCCTACTATGCCATTCCCATTCCCATGGGAACCGAAAGGCAACTCCTCAACCCAACAGATAGCAGAAACAAAAAACTCTAACTGATCAGTCCCTCCAAAAGGGACTGAATAGAGAAAATTATTAAGCTGATTGCCAAAGTGTTAATCAAACTCTACCCTGCGTGAATAGGAGCTACAACTTAATTAAAAAAAAAAAAAAAAAAAACTACCTACCTCCAGAATGCATCCTACACTCATCCCAGGCCTACCGGTCCTCCAACTTTCATCACCAACTTACCTAGGTCATCTGGGACATAAGCTTGCATAGCATATTCACACCAAAATGTGATTCCTTACCCAGGTACACTTTCATAAGCCCCTTAAGCCCCTCCCTACCCTTGCCTCATTTCCTCCCAATTATCCCTCCTTCCCATTTAACCCTTACCTCCCCCTACCCTCTTAACTCCAACTTATATATTTATCTAACCCCACTCTGAAGATGTCCTTGGACAAATTGGTTGGTTACCAAACCTCATTTTCTGCAGTGAAAAGACTGTCCAGCTGAAAAACTGTCACACGTCAATCAAGATTTCTGCAATAACAGTATCTTGGTTCCCCTTTTTAAGGAGGACACATTTCTATTATTCATCATCATCTTCGTCATCCTTGTTTCTTTTATACAAACATTAAGAAAGAAAAAAAGAAATGAACAGATGAGTTCTGGATGGAAGCATTGCTATATAAAAGTCATCGTCTGGAACGAAAGAAAGGCAGTGTAACAACATGTGTGATAATACAATGCAAAATAAAGTGACAATAAGGAAATACCAGCAATTTAGTGTCACTGCATCCTGCTGATGTCAGGGTTGCAGAAAGGCTTGCTCTTATGGAATACAGGGTTTACATTTAAAACATTTAAATCTAAATTATCTGGTTCTACCATCATCTCCTGTCTGTTGAGATCCCCCATAGCACTAACTGCAATGTTTCAAAATTATTTTGCCAATATTATTTTGCAACATTTATATTTTGGGAAGCTGTGAATCAAGGTTCTCCCATTAATTCTTTGTAATGATCCCATTTGAACTTACAGAAATTTCTTTGACTCGAGCAATAAATGACTATATGTATAAGTAATCCGCAGCTTTTCAAAGAAACGACAGGGTTCTGATAATCAAGACACAATCCATTTACAAACAGCATCATGCATGATGTTAAATCACTTACCATTGTTTTTTGTGTGTAAATCCAGCGTCTGTCCAAAAGATAAAGAAGAGAGACATTTGCAAGTGTAATACAAGCATTTAATGGGACATGGAATTCATCAAGGTGAAATTAATATATCAAATCATAGATCTGATTCACAAAAAACTGACAAAAGGCATGCAATATAGTACTGACTACTATAATTCAAAAGAGATCCTGAATAATATTTTTTAATAACAAAAGAAGACAAAGGCACAAGAAAAAACGTTGTACATATTTTGTAAGTAGTGCATGTACTTCTTGTTACTGTTTTTCTTTTCCCCTTGCAACGTATACATTTATGTTCTACAATTAATTGTTCATGAGTTTCTGTGCTTCACATTCTACAGTTTGGAAAAATTAAAACTGAATATACTACAAGGTTCAGTCTGCATGATCTGAAGCCATCTAGGATTATGCATTTTGCAACAATCATAGAGAAAGTGCAGCTGCAGTCGCACAGGACAAAGCATTTTATGAAAACCCAGACATTTACATTCCGTCAGGCTATATCTCATCACTGAGTGCATACAATTGATACTGTCTGCTTTAAGTGTAAAAGGGGGAATCATGAACGAATAAAACTGAAAGCAGGTAAACATGCTATGTAAGAGTTAAAGTGCCTTATTACTGCATCTTTAAATTCTGCTCATAGTAATCACCATATTCAGGAACTGACAGAACAAGTGATACCATCAACAGTTTAATAAAAAATAGTACATTTCCCTGAATATATATTTCTTTTTATTTTTTAACTTAGGATGCTAAGGAACCCTTTGGAAACAGTTTGCAGATCTAGTGATAAAGGCTTAAAATTAATTGAAATGCTAGTAAAATGTGTACACATTTTATATTCACTATTCAGCATATATTAGCTTTTATAGAATATAAATGCTTTCCTATCATTGGGCTTAATACATTAGTTAAAATGGACTGTTTTTTTGAAAATCTCGTAATTGGATTTGCAATTCACAGATGAAAGAAAAATAAGGTTAATAGTTTATCATGTTAAATAACCTTCTCCTAACTGACTCGTCACAGACATTAGAGTGATATTAACTGGTTTCAGACCTTTAGGGTGTTTTTTATCCTTTTAACAAAAAGAAACATGACAATAATACTTGAAAAAGGATTAACATTGGACATTCTGCAAACTATCTCTGATGCTAAATCCTAACACTTGTCAGGTAGAAAGCTTTTTACTGCTTATGAGAAACTAAGCTATAAATAACAGGATCATAGGAAGATAGTAGTCTAACGGACCTAGAGCCTTCTTAAACATAGCCATTCCTACCCTAATTCTTCCAATTATCAATGCCCATGGACTAGGATGACTTTGGTATATGTATGTGCTTTAGTGTATCTACAAGCTGCCTCTTCCCATAAGGGACACAGGTGCCAAGCCAGGGGTGAATTTGTGATTTCCCATCCATTCATCCAAATTACATTTGAATAGACTTAGGGAAGAGCTCTGCATTACGATTGGAGAGTCTGTTACAGAGAAAGGGTAATCGCTGAGACACATACCTGTCCCTCCAATATGTTATGTCACAGACAAGGTTTTGATCCTTAAATCAAGTAATTCCAGTGCTGTGTAATTTACAAATGTTTAGCAGATCCATCAGGGCTGAATCAGAAAATGTTTTGTAGGTTAGACATAGACTGCACCACAGTAGACTGTAAGAGACTGAGTACAGGGACAGAACTTTGACCCAGTCTGCATGGGACATGTTATTTTGTATGTTTGTATTCTTTTATTGAGGAACATCTTTGAGTACTCCAGTTGTTGCAAATGCCTGGCCAGGTACATGTTAAAGGGTGCATTTTACTGAACTATTGGTCTAATTAGGGCTGAGTATAGTGGGATTACAATGTCCATAGATCTGTATGCCATACCCTTACTTATAAGTTGTGCCATATAGAAGAATTTTCTCACCACCATGGGCACATGGTCATCAAAGTTCAGGTTACTATCAACCTGAGTTCCCAAGTCCCTAACCAGTGGGCCTACTCTTAGGGGAGTGTTATCAGTGTTATTTGCAAGGGTGGTCATCTTCCCAAAAGGTATAATTATGCATTATTTTGCATTGTGTTTTAGACCATGGTTCTGGCACCAGTAATTTGTCAGTGTCTGACCCTCCTGGAGGATAGCTACATCTTTGAGGATTCAATGACTGTATCCTGCTTGCAGTCATCAGCAAATTTGATCAGCCAAGGCCCTCAACATTTGTCTTGATGTCAGAGAAGTATATTCTGAACAGGAGAGCTCCCAGTACTGAGTCTTGTGAGACACCACTACTAACATGCCTCCTGATAGAGGTGGATCTCTCTAGCATAACTTCATGTGTCCTATCAGTGAGCCATTTGGCTATCCATCTGTTGACATAGGCATTTATGCCTAAATTTGTGATTTTTGTCTATAATACCCAAGTGAGATATTGTGTCAAATGCCTTTGCCAGGTTGAGGTTGGCAATATGCACCATTTTGCCCTCATCCATGACTCTAGTGACCTTCTCGATGATGTCCGCCAGTTTAGTAGGCATGACCTGCCTTTGACAAAACCAAAAGAGGGATAGTTCCAGTGTTTGAACATTTCCTATGTCTTTATTTATCAGGGCCATACTACTTCTTTTCATGGTATTGCATATAAGACTAGTCAAACTTATGGGTCTGTAGTTCTCTTAGGTTGCTGGTGGTCCCCCTTTGTGTAGTGGGATGACTGTTCAGTCTTCTTTTCCTCGGTGGTGAAGCGTGTCTGGAGGCCATGGCTGAATACAGATTCTAGTGGTCCTGACAGGGCAGCTTTAATGTATTTAGGAGGCATCCTAGCATATTATATGAATTTATATATATATATATATATATATATATATATATATATATATATATATATATATTATAAGAAATTATTGATACAGTGTTGTTAGCTTTGGAGAGTGCAGTGAGGACCTGTTCTTAAGTATTAGATGAGGGAGAAATGGTAGACAGTCTCTAGATGTAGACAAATAATCTTTTATTATACTATTCTGTTATGTGTCATAGCATAGTTCAGTATTTCTATGTTCATAATGGTTTTGGATGGGTCATTTTGGCAATGAAAGCTCATACTTCATCAGAATTGTGCACTACAGCTAGGCTGGGTACATAAAGTTATTGGCACATAGCTTCTACATTACTGAATTAACTGTTAACGAATTTCTTCTTTTTAATGCTGTCCCTAATGAGGATGTAATAAGCATTAATCTCCAGTAAGTGCTGATACGGAAATATTTTGAACAACTGTTTGAATAATTTGTCTTACTATGGCTACAAAATGTACGTATTGTAATCATCCTTGAGTTTGAGGGACACATAGTGGAAAAAAACAGATATGAACAATGAAAAGGAACCTTCATAATGGAAGAGCCTTGAATTCCACTTCATTTATCACACTAATGGATGCTCAGATGACCTCAATCAAATATTCTGTTTCTCACAGTTCAGCAAAGGACATTCAGTTTAATTTCTTAAAGGTGTTACGCAGATGGCTTTTTCAAGAGACAGAAGAAAGACTCTCACCCTTATTTAGTGTTATAATTCTACACTTGCAGACATTTCTAAACATAAAAAGAAAAATGTATATATTATATTAACCTATAAATAAATACTAACTTTAGAGTGTGATGTAACACTTTGCCCTGAATCATTAAGATATGTAATAGCCTATGCATGAAGTGACTGTTGTAGCATTACTTCAGATAAGCATAAAGTGTTATAATTTATTTCATACCACTCCTCCTAAACTACAGTTTATTCATCCTCTAGATTCCTAAACTTGACCTATATAATTAAATATTTTTTGTTCTTTTTTTTTTTTGCAGAAGTTGAAGGTTTTTTGTTTCAAGCAAGAAAGTAGTTTATTGGGTGTAATGTGGTTACATTTCCATTACTGTTACTTGAATAGATTAGTTCATCAGATGCAACTTTAAACCAAGATTTCATCTGCTTGAGTTAGTGGTAGCTCAGGTGGATGTCAAAGATCTCATGGCACCTATCAAAAAATGTAGAGAAAATTCCTGATGCTCTGGCCAAATTCCCTACAGTCGTAGAAATACCACCTTGGGTGTCCTCGGAAAAGAGGCCACAAGTCTAATGGGAATAACCACATCAACAAAGGATAAATAAAAAGTGGAAAAAAAACTAATAGTATTTCCATTTATGTAATTATTCTACATGTAGATTTTACAAGAAAAGTAAAATATCAGTCAGTGATCAAATAAAATGAGTAAATATCTGTTTTAGTTCACAAAAGTAAGTACTAGCTGAAGTAGGTTAGGATTCTGAAAGTAAAACAATTCCATTCTGTATTACGTAAGAGATTATAATTCACTACATAAACTATCAAATTCCCCATCAAGGTACATTTCTGTGTCTCGCAAATATATGAATACATTTGACTTCAGGGCAAATTTTTTCCATAAGTATAAATTGCTAAGAGCTTGAAGGAACAGGTGATGTACTACTTTTTTTCAACAACAGGATTTAGAATCATTGTGTGACCAGATCTCACGTAAGCCCATGTGTTTATTGCATTGTCAGTCTTTTCTTGAAACACACAAACAAGCGATTCAACCAGGATCACAATTTTGTGTTTCAATAAAGGATATTCCCTTTTTAACTCAGCTATGGACTACCTACTATTTTATTTTATTATTTTGTAGTACATATTTTAAAGGTCAATTTTTATTAGTGAACTAAGTGCATAACATATTTCAAGGAGTGAACTTTACACCCTCCACAGTGTGAAGTTTCTACTTGGTTTATTTTGTCCCAGTATAGGTTGCATATTGCATTTTCTGAGACTTTGAGGGATACCATGGATTTTTCTTTTTAGAGACATGAAACAGAAAACCTCTTACACGTGGATAAGTAAGACTTCCTAGTAGTAGGTTTCCTAGCCAGCTGCAGGACTTGCATGTCCTCAGAAAAAAAGGTGTCTATGAGAAATCAAAATCTTATCAGCCAGTGTCAGTTGAAGCTTGGACAGGTTGGGATGGATGAGAGATCCCTTGTCTTCTGAAAGAAGATCCACCCTGTGAGGTAACTTGTGATTTGCCACAGTGTCAGTTGAAGCTTGGACAGGTTGGGATGGATGAGAGATCCCTTGTCTTCTGAAAGAAGATCCACCCTGTGAGGTAACTTGTGATTTTTGCCCCTGGATAAATCAGAAGAAGAGGGAATCAGTACTGTTGTGGCAAAGAGGGAGTCACCATGAGAGGAAGGGGAGGGAATGCATAATGAAATACCCCTTCCAAGAAAATGGGAAGTTGCTCACCTTCCACCCCACAAGACCTGGGACTTTGGCACAAAACAGAGGAAGTTGTCTATTCAGAGGGGAGGCTAAAAGATCCACTTGAGGAGTACCTACTGGTAGATAATGTCCAGAAACACATGCTTGTGAAGCATCCATTCCTGGGATTGAGTTAAGGACCTGCTCACAGTGTCTGCAACAATGTTCTGACTGGAAAGAATATAAACTGTCTGAAGAGCCACTTGATACTTGACAGCAAGATCCCATATCAGAAGTGCCAACTGGCAAAGAAAATAAGATCTTGTTCCTCCCTATTTGTTGATAAACCACATCACTGTGGTACTGTCTCTGAACACATTTTAGAGGCCCTGGAAAGAAAAGAGGATGAAAGGCATGATGAGAGAGAAGAAGAGTTTTCATCTCTTTGACACTGATATGCACCTTTTGCTGATGAGGTGTCCACTCCCCCTGAACTTTTAGGAAGCCAAATGTGACCTCCCATCCCATGTCTGAACCATCTGTGAAAACTTCCTGAGATGGAAGAGGGGAATGAAAAGGGATCCCTGGATTCAGAGACAACTGCTGAATTCACAAGTGAAGTTCCTGTCTGAGACAAGGAAGAAGAGGAACTACAAAGTCTAGAGGATGTGCGTGTTGAAGCCACACTGGCTTCTGAAACTGCTGAAACTTTCTAATGAGAAGTTTGGCTAGAGGGAGCATTGCAATGGTGGATGCCATGAAACCAGAGCTCTCAGAAACTCCCTGGCAAAAATGGAAGACAGAGGAAGAAGAGTGAAAAAGAAAGAAATGAGTTAAGGCCTTTGGAGGGGGCAGGAAGCGAGCATTGGCACCATCTGAATCCTGCAACTCAGAAAAACATGATCCTGAGAAGGAGTCAGAGAAGACTTTTATAGTGAACCCCAGACTCTAAAGAAGGGAAATGGTAAAATGAAGATTTTGCAAAAGGGTCTCTGGAGAGGAATCCTGAATCAACAGGTCTTCCAAGTAAGGAAATATTTAGATCCCTTGAAGCATGCAAAAAGCAACCACAGGAGCAAGGCATTTGGTGAACACCCTTGGGGCAGTAGAAAGGCCAAAGGGCAAAGCAGAGAAATGAAAATGCCAGGAAGCAACAGATTAATGCAAAAACTTCCTGAAAAGAGGATGGATTGGAATATGGAGATAAGCATCCTTGAGATCCAGAGACACCATATAGGGAGCAAGAGATGAAAGAGAATCTGAAGGGACAACATCCGAAAGGAAGGTGCTTTTTCAAAAGTGTTTAGATGAGAGAGGTCTAGAATAGTTCTACAACTGCCCTCTTTCCTGGGCACTAGAAACAGTCTGGAGTAGAATCCTTTCCCTCTTTGGGACACAGGCACCTCTTGAATAATGAAAGTAAATAGTACCGAACCAACACAGCTAATAAAAAAAGTTTATTTTATAAAGGAAATAAGCACTTTCATGATAGTTCAAATCAATTTGAACTATCACGGAAGCACTTACTTTACTTTTATTTTTATGTTAGTCTCATTTTTAAGCACCATACCTTTATCTTGGTTTTGTTTATTTTTATATTCTACCTTTTGAACAGTACCCTGAGTCAAGAGATTTTGAAGAACCTCTGGGAAAAAGGGAAGTTGTTCCCGAGGAGGCTGAGGAAGGCCCATAAAAAGAGGATGGGATGTCCACACCATGAAGTACTCCTGATTGACAGAACCCAAGAATCCTAAGTGATTTGAAGCCAAACAGGAAGAGAAAAAGTAAGATAAAGAGAAAGAAGAATGCGGCTGGAAAGGGTCGGACAGTCATAAAGCACCTGGTTTGCCTGGAAAGGAAGGCTTTTTTTTTTCACAAACAAAGCAGCAAAGGCACTAAATAATGACTAATAAATCCAAACGAAAGTGCCAAAGGACCAAGGAAGCACTTTAGATAACACCACTGAAGTTTATTTTTTTTCAATAATATTTCTTTATTGTTTGTTTTCAATATACATCATTTCACAAGAGTAAACACAGTTGATATATAACTGATACAACAATATTTTTAGAACATATTTACACTATTTACATGAATGCTTTCATATTTTGATAGTATGAAAAGAGATAAGCGTTGTTTTCTCCAGGGTTAAACCATCAGGTTAGTATAGTGCTATATAATGTTATGATTTTAATATGTATGTTGTAAATGTCTTCCAAAATCAATTTTTTATGCAAGTATTATATTGAAGATTTGTTCCCAATGTTTCAAAATATTGGGGGTTTTGTTTTCTCTGTTTATTATGTATTTGTGGGTTAATATATGTTTTATCGCTAGGTTCCTGAAGTCATTCCATGAGATTTTAGATGGGGTCAGCCAGTTTGTAGCTATGTACAGTTTCATTAATAGGAAGATATTAATGAGGATGATTGTTTGAGTTTTAAATAGGTTAACTGGGGGAATATGTAGTATCGTGAATTCCCAAGTGAGCATTGATGATTGATATCCCATCTTTTGTAGTTGTACTTTCAGGGAGTTCCAAAGATTGTATACACATTTACAGCTCCAGAACATATGTAAAAAGGTCAGCAATCTCATCTTTATAATGTGGGAAAAATTGTGAGTTCCTAGAGTTAAATTTATGTAGTCTAAGGCATGTATAATAAGCATTATTATATATCATGAGTTGACTAAATCCTAACTTTTGAAGAGGTATGGATTTTATTGTTAGGTTGATTGCTTGTAATATTTTATGGTTTTCTACCGATGGTATTTTTTCTTTCCAAAAATTTGATAAGAGTATGTTTTCTTGAAATTTCAGGTCCTTAATCATTTTATACGAACATGTTATATATTTACTGTGTTGTAGAATGGCTTGGCATAATGAGTTACATTTCATTAAGTCATCTTTATTGATGTTTATATCCTGTAGGTTGCTTATACACAATTCTTTAATCTGTCTTAAGATCGACAAGTATGTCTTGGGAAGGCCCAGTTGGTTTCTTATTTTGTGGGTGGGACAGTTCAAATATGGATAAAGATCTTGTAGTGTTATATTAATTATAAGTGGGAATTTTTTAAGGTCTAGTAACTGGTTATTCATTTTTAGGTTAGGATTTTTGTGAATAGGTTGAAGGAGATTTACTGACTTAAAAAGATTTTGTGTTACTATTATAGACTTTTTAAGGCATTCCAATATGTTATATGCTTTGATGTTTTTATTACTTAAGAAAGGTATTGATTTGGGATTTATATTCAGGCGTTCAATATGTTTAAAACCTATTTTTACCCAATGTGGGGTCCAGCTGGTTCCTAGCTTATTGTAATTTGCAATTCTTAAAAATCTATTGGCATTTATGATTGAATAGTAGTTTTTGAATTTGGTAGGTCTAAATCCACCTTTGTTTTTCGGAGTCATCAGTTTATCATAGGAGATTCTGCTTTTTTTTGGTTCCCATATAAATTTAGCGAATTCAGTGTGGATTTGCTTGAAAAATTTCTTAGGTATTGATAACTGGGAGGACATGAAGATAAACAAAAATATGGGCAAGATATTCATTTTTATAATTGCGACTTTAGCTAATGGTGGTAATTTCAGATTTTTCCATCTTTTTCGATCAAGTAGAATGTGATCCTATTTTTGTTTGATATTATTGAGATAAAAGTTTTTGTTATCTGTAGAGAATGTAATTCCTAAATATTTAATATTTTCTTCAGATTTTTTTTGATCTATCAATGGAAGCAGTGAGAAAGGTTTCGGAGTTTTTAAAGGGAAGATGTTAGTTTTTTTTAGGTTTATTTTATAGTTTGAAATTGGTGTGAAATCTTCGATAGCAGATAGTATTTTTTTGGTGTCTATGGTTGGCACTGTACAATATATGTTGAGGTCATCGGCAAAGGCTGAGAGAGAAATTTTTGTGTTGTATATTACTGGGGCATTATGATATACATTTTGTTTAATGTTTAAAAATAGGGGTTCTAGATATAGGTTAAACAATAATGGAGATAAAGGACACCCTTGACGTGTGCCATTTCTAATATGTATTCCATTAGACCACCTTTTATTTATATATAATGTTGTATAAGGGTTGTTGTATAGTGTTTGTAGGGTTAAAATAAATTCTTGGGGTATATTAAAGTAAGGTAGGATTTGGAATAAACATTTTATGTTGACTCTATCAAAGGCCTTATGAGCATCTATAATTAGTGCATATATATTTTGGTTATTCTGGTTAGCATATGAAATTAGTGTGTGTAGCGTTAGTGTATTGTCACTGGTTTGTCTTGATGTTAAAAAAAAACAGATTGTTCACTTGAAATAATTATATCCATTATTTGTTTCAGTCTATCAGCCAGGATAGAAGTTAGAATTTTAGTATCAATATTAAGTAATGATATGGGTCTGTAACTATCTGGGTTTTGAGGATCTGCCTTTTCTTTGGATATAAAAATCATTTTGGATGCATTAAAATGTATATCATTAATGTTATTGTTTATTATATAGTTTAATACATGATATAATATTTGTGAAGCGATGAGATAGAATGTTTTGTAAAACTCCGCAGTAAGGCCATCTGGGCCGGGAGATTTATGTGATTTCAATTTTTTGATTGTTGTTATTATTTCTTCCATGGTTATTGGCTCTATTAATTATTTTTGTTGTTTCGCATCAATTTTCGGAAAGTTTAGTTTTTGTAAGAAGTCTGTACTGTTTTGATTTGTAAGTAGGTGTTTTTGTTCTCCATAAATTTGTGAGTATAAAATTTCAAAAGTTTTGATAATGTCTTCAGTTTTTGTGTAAATTTGAGAAGGTGATCTAGACTGATTAATAATCCTTGCCAGTGCTCATGATGGTGTTTGTATATGGTTAGCATATTTTGCAAGCATTTTAGTTTCATGAAATGATACATTATTGTTGTGAACCAAGAACAAATCTTTCTGGCAGTTCAATATTTCTGTTTCAGTTTGTGTGTTGTAGTTTTTAATCAGATCCTGTTCCAATGATTTAATTTTAGCCTCTAGTTGATGATGTTCTTTGAGTTGTATTCTCTTATAGTGAGATGCTTTCTGTAGAAATATACCTCTTATCTGGGCTTTAGTTGCCACCCATTCAATATCAGGAAGGTGATTTTGTTTTATTAAATTGTCTAAGGACCTTTTAAGAATATCCTGTACTTCCTGAATTATTTCCTTTTTGTTTAAGAGATTGGGGTTTAAAGACCAGTTATATCCCCAATGTAGTAAGTTGTTTTTGGTGGTCTTGTTAAAGTATAAGGTAATTTTAGAGTGGTCCGATGGGTAACGAGTATGCATGGATACTTCGGGGTCAAGATTAATTAGTGCTTCTGAAATTAGAAAAAAGTCAATTCTCGACCACATTTTATGACAGCTGGAGTAAAATGTGAAATTATTTGAGTTATTTGTGTTGTTACCATATTTGAAGGGATCAAATAAGTTAAAGTCATATTTAAGTTCGCTTAATGTTAAAACTGCTCGCTTGTTGCATTATCTCTGTGGACTTGATTTATCATTTTTTGGGTTCTGATATGTATTCCACTCCCCTCCTATCATGTAGTGGTTATTGTATTGGTTTAACATAGGGTACAATGATGCGAAAAAGGAGTGCTGGTTATTACAGGGTGCATATACATTGAGGAGTAAAATGGGTTTATCATAAAGGGGAGTTGAAAGGATTATATAACACCATCTTCCTTCTTTATCTACTTTAGATTCTAAGATTTTATCTTTGTAATGATTCTTAATGATTATAGCTACTCCTGCACTGTTTGTTTTGCCTTCAGATTCTATAATTTCTCTTATCCACTTTTTTCTTTGATATCCGACCATTGTTCATTAGTTAAGTGTGTTTCTTGAATTAGTAAAAAGACTGCCTTAGACTGTAGAGCTAGACGTAAAAACAGTTTCCTTTTCTTGATGTTCTGGAGCCCTTTAATGTTCCATGAGTCTATTTCCCACATTTATAAAACTTTTTGTTTTGTGAAAGCCCTCTTGAATATTTGGAAAGTATGTTGGGAAGTTTTTAATTCTTATCAAAAACATGTTATGAAAGCATCCTTTTATTCCCGTCCCTTCCCTGTGCCTACCCACTAATCTCCTGGATCAGGAATTTAACAGGACCTTACAAGATTTGTTTTTTTGTATTTGTTTGTGTTATTGGTATATGAATACCTTGTGCATTAGTATACCAGGGGTGAAAGAGTCTTAATGGTCCTGTGTGACCTAACACTATTTGTACAAAGCCTGTCCCACTCATTCCCTCACAAACAATACTTCGGCAATCCACGTCTCTTCTTGTGAGATTTGTAATAAGGTATTAAAGTTGAAAGAAAACTATTTTAACCAATTTTGATCATGTCGAAAGGCAGGGAACAATCATTTAAGCAACTTACCCAGAATCATTACTTCCATTGTTTTTATTACCTCTGCCCTGTGCTGTTTCAATCTTGGATGTCCTTATGTTTAAAGAAGATCTTAACCCTACTTTTATTTTGCAACAGATTCGCTATATGTCATCTGACTTACTTTACCCATTCTTATTCTGATGAGTCCTGGAGAAAACAATATATCTATATAACAATCTACACATATGCATATACATGAATATAGACACAGTTAGGGAATCATTAGAGATCAATTCAAGTAGGTGTGAACCTTATTATTATTATAGCATTGTGGAATATAAGATATAAACATAAAGAAAGTAAGTACTCTATTACCCTTACTGCATTGTCCAGTAAATAATACAAAAAGAACACCTATTTCCAATCTAAACTTTGTAGTAGACTCAATACATTAACCTATGTATTCCTTTATCATCAACGTTAAGCAAGCTCATGTTCTGTTAGTTTCTGCATCAAATGTAATGAGTACTATATGCATTCACGTAAACTGTGTTTAGGTATATCGTGCCAAAATAAAAATTCCTCGGTAGCATGTCTTATGTTGGGCACATCAGCAAGGATTGTTCCTTTATATTATTATTGGACAATATAATGTGCAGACTTCGTTTACAGTTCTATGAGGTTAAATTTACATAGGTCAACAATATGCTTTCCAAGGTAGGATGCTTTAAAGCTGAGTTCTCAGGTATTATTAATATATTTCTGTATGTGGTACAGTATTAACTTTACTTGTATTACAATCTGTATTAATTTACTTCATTTACTGTTTTTTGTGTAACGTTTAACTAGCAAATTTCAAGTTCTGACATATTAATAAAGGTGATTTTATATAGGATATATATTTCAGCTCTAATGTGTGTGTGTCTTAATGGTAGCACAAGGATTCTCATATTATGCAGATTATAACATGTTTGATTTTGTATAAAGTACCAAACCTGTCATATACTCTTCTCTTAAGTATAATTAAAGGTTTAAAGAGGGCATACTAAGCTATGTTAAATTTAGCATAGTTGAACGTAAACCCTGTGTTTTAAACCTCAGGAGTGTGTTCCTTTAAGAGTGTGTAGTTTGTTGTATTACCATTTTGTGTTTTCATGTCTATTAGCAGTGTAATATACTTTAGTAACTCTATTAGTATTATATGAAGCTGGAAATTAATTATAAATGGTGACCTTTAAAAATAACTTTTGGTATTTGTGTGCAGAAAGACTATGTGTTTAAACTATAACATTTTCATTTTTAAAGATTTCTCATCAGTATAATACTTTTTTTTTTTTTATTTACAGTTCCATTGATCTTCTTTTCGAGCTTCTGGACAACTAATCCGATTACTTAGCTTCTCGAAGGGGGACTGAGTATACAGACGGATTTCCGGAAGTGTCACCTGTTAAAACAGCTTCTGTAGCAGTAAAAGGACTTTCAGATCTTCCCATGGAAAAGCGTGCATGTTGTGAATGTTGTGCACTTCCTGTAGGGGCCCACGTGGCTTGGAAGACGAGCAGCAGGGTTGCGCCAATCCAAAAAAGCGGCCTGGAGTAAGATAGGAGCAAACTAAAGGAAAAGTAAGTCCACGGCTGTTCTTTTGAGTTCTATCCGATCTCGGAGGCTCAGTAATCACATTGGAAGGTGCAGTTAGTTATCCAAGGCAGGAATTCTTTTAAAAATCAGACATAAAAGTAGATTTTGCTTCTGTGATGTTGATAACTAAGTACTTAACCCCATCCACAGAAAATAGCAAAGTATTTGGATACTTCATTTGAAATTTTATGTTTTTATCAATTAGAAATTTACAATAAGGAGACATAAGCTGTGTGACTTGTCTAATTTGAAGAGGCAAATCCTGGGCTAGAGAGATTTTGCTGTTGTTCCATATTAGGGGACCCCCATTCATCTTTGCAGATAATAATACTTTATTAACATCTTGAAAGTTAAGTAATTTGACATAGACTGGTCTTGGAATTTTTGAAGTTTGGGATTCTCTCAAGGCTCTGTGGGCTCTCTCAATTATTATTTGGTGTGCTGTTTTTTGGTCTTTGAGTAGTGTTGCAAATGTATGTATGATGGAAGGAATCAGTTCATTGTGCTGAATATTTTCCGGTATGCCTCTAATGATTATATTATTCCTTCTGGATCTTGCCTCCAGGTCAATAATTTTAGCTTGCATGGTTTATATATCTGCTTCATGTGAGTCAGCTTTTTTAGATAGCAGGGCTATTTCTTCCTCATTCTCCACTATTTTGGCTTCATATTTGTCCATTCTTTCCAAGATTTGGTTGAAGGAAGATCCAAATGATTGCAGTTGAGCAGACATTTCTTCTATTGCCTCCTGGATAAGCAGTAATGCAGTTTTTATATCATCCAAGTTTGCTAGTTGATCTGTTTTATTTTTATTCCCTGATTTATCAGTGTGCTGTAGTTTTGTTACTTTCTGCCTTTTAGAGTTCAAATCTTTCTCCGGAGATAATAATTCTGAGATTTTGTTTTTTGTTGTTGTAGTGTCCATATTTTTATCTTCTTTTGACATTTTGTGGAAGTAAGGTGTCTTGATTTATAGGCAGAGGTGGATGTGTAAAGTACCCTGAGCACACGGCTTCTTTTCCCTGTTTCTTCTCTCAGCTCCAGATAATCTGATGTAATCTTGAAAGATTTGTTAATTCTTCAGGTTTATTTTCCCCTTAATCTTAATGGTTTTCTGGATATAGGTTAGAGTTGTTATTTCCATATATATATATATATAAATAGGTCCTGGTATTTCCTCTGGGTTGATTTTGTTCCAAGAGTATTGAAGAGCTGTAGATTAGCAGTGCTTACAGAACGGCAGCCATCTTTGAATGGAAAGGAAGGCTTTGACGCTCCTTAAAACTGAGGAGCCCATTTGCCACTCTTCTTACCTTTAGTAAAAGGGTGGGATTCCCTATGAACAAAGGAAGGCTTAGCGGGGTAGTTTCTCTGAAAATTAGGCACAGGAGAAACAAATACATGTTTAAGCTCCGTTAAGGCCTTACCCTTATCTTGAAGGGACTTAAACCAAAAGCACCTTCCCCAAACAAAAGCTTAGTACGAGAGGAGTATCCATCAACTTTGCTTTAATATTATCCAGTAGATGTTGAAGCCTAAGCCAAGAATATTGCCTCATCACTGAACCAAAACAATAGCCCTAGAAGAGGCATCTGCCACATCATAACTACATTTAATAGAATGATGAATGACTTGACAGGAAGTCCCTAGCAAGGAAAGAATAGAAGTTTTACCCTCAGAGTATGGAAAATCAGAAATAAGTTGACAGGTCTGAGAAAGAAGAGCCAACACATACCTATATATATAGGTCTGATAATTAATAGCCCTAAAAGTTATGGTAGCAGAAGTGTAAATCTTCTTACCCAGCCTTTCCATAGCACTGTTGTCCTTGTCAGAAGGCAATAACTTGGGCGAAGGAAGCAATGAGACAGCTTATCAGAGGCTACAGACACTACACAGGGGTTAGTAGCAGGACATTTAGTTAAAAAATAATCCTCAGGCACCCTATAAAACCTATCAGGCTTCTTGGGAGCAGGGGGCAGAGAATCAGGTGCATGAGAGGCATTAGAAAAAGCATCAAGAAAAGCAGCCAAAACAGGAGGAATTGCCACAGGCTTAGGAGATTCCAAATGTAGCAACTCATAGTACCTCTTGTGGATATCAGAGACCTGAGCACAATCCCACTTAAAAAAATCCATCATCCCAGAGAGTGTGTCCCCAAAGGAAATTTCTTCAAAAGGAACATCAGGACATATAGATTCCTCCTCCTCTGACCCATCTGATTCATCCTCAGAAGAATCCTGTTCTCTAGGCTTTTTAAGGGAAGTAGAGGACCATGGAGGAGCAGGAACTGAAACCTCTTGAGGAGGCTTTAAGGACAGTAAAGCAGTAAATATCCCCCGAGTAAAGCCCTGCCACTCACTTTGTGGATCCCTAGGAGCAGAAGAAACATGTTTAAGTTTTTGTTTGTTTTTTTAAGGGAACATAGCCTCCAAAACAACTGAGAAGGCTCAGAACCAAGAAGACAGTCAAGAACCATAGAAGGAACTTTTTAACCAAATAAAAATAGAGGAACTCCCCTATGCTTCTTGGAAAAAAATCAACCGCGGTTCCCTGTGAATGTCTGAGATGAACGCCTGCAAAGCCTCTTCGGATGTGCTCCCAGCTGGATCCTCACCAGCCTCCAATATGGTCATGCCAGAGAAATCCGACAACACAGCTGGGCAAGCCTCCGGGTTTGTAAAGACATTGGGAGAGACACTTGGCAGAGGCTGGACAGCATAAGATTCAGGTCGTACCTTTTTCACCTTCCTCTTCCCTAACAGCTGATCCTCGGGGTGGGAGATTCCTTCCATTGTATCTTTAGTGAGAAGTTTAAGACTCTGGTTCTCAAGATACAAGGAAAGGGAAGAAAGTCTGCTGGGAACGTTTTTTGGGATGAACGCCTGACAAATTGAGCAAGATGGACTGTCTTGAGAAACTCCTACACAAAAGACACTCATCATGGTGGTCTTTATGGGGAATCTGTCTCCCACACTAGCATTTACCCTTCCTGGATGATATTAACCCCAATGAGCATAAGACAAGAGAAAACAAAAAAGGGGACACTTATCTGCAACTGCAAAGAAGTCAATGGAGTGGAGAATGAAAATGCATTCAACTGGCAGAAAACAGATGCAGGTAAATGGACTAATGGAGAAAAGATATGTTTGGACTGGTGGCAAAGAAGTTCTGGCTATGGTAGACCTGAACATCACATTTATGCCCTATGCAGAGTTTGAGTGACATCCGGTGTACCTTTAAAGCAAAAGGAGTCTTTGGTAGACTGGCCAGACATTGGTTTTCCATGGCAGGGAAACCCATATGTTAAGAATACCGCAGCAGTGAATGTAAGGACATCAGTAGATGTCAAATCATGTTGTTGGCATGAGTAAATCAGTGAGCCTGCAGAAAACATTTCTTGCACCAATGTCTGTTGCGTAAAAACACTGTGGTGCTGATTTGGGAAAGGGGAAAAATATGACTGTACGGACTGCCTAATCCTTGGTGGTTTACTAATGCTGCTTGATCACTGAATAATCAAGCCCAGCCTGTGGTGGGATGGTAATCACAAATGTGTGAATGTTATTTGAAAAGACCCTTAATTTAAATGTGCGAAGCTAGGGCTAAATTATATGAAGTGGTGCATCATTGCCCTGTCGTTGGGGCATATAACCTGAGCTCAAAATGGTTCATTACAATAACCTGCAATAGTTTGGTTATGCTGACATAAAGGAAAAGGTATATTTTGGCCTTAAAAATGATCAGTTTGTAGGTTTTCTTAAAACTAGGGCAAGTAAGGAAAATAAAATCAGAAATCTAAAGCGTTGTCACCTACCTACCAATAAAGAAGTAGGGTTTCATCAGATCATTGTAGCATTAATGACAAACTGCATTCCTAGGCATAGCTCCATTCAGTGATAAGTATGTACGCATAATAAACATAATGTAGAGACCACAGAAAACAAATCAATACAGGTGTTTATAAACTATTCATTTTTTGAATTCCTTACTGAAGGAAAGCTTTAAAACTTAAAATTAGTAGTAATATGACTGTATACACACAATCATATAACACATGCAAACCCTCAGTCCAAGCCCAAAATATGTTATATGTCCTGATATCATAATGGAGTATAAATCCTGTATCATCATAAAGAGGTGGGAATCAGATGCACAACAGACAGTAATGATACAATTGCTCAAAGACAACAAACATTTCATCTGTCAATGCTGCAGAGGGGCAACCATGAATTTGAATAGCTTATCTCACTAAATTAATCCATCTGAATCAAAGGGTTCTGTTTTTAAGTGCTGAAATATTACACAGATGTCAAACTTATCAAACACCTGCATGAGAAGATTGTGTGCTATCAGCCTCTGCCTTTGTTCATGTTTTTGTCACTTTTCAGATGTCTATATCATCAAAAATCATGATGCATTCATATACATTACGTATGCAGTTTGTCTTTCTAAAGAGACATTTCTGCACTTAAATAATATATGAACAGGATAGGTCAATCAAAGGAGCTGCTACAACACAGAACCAGTAACACACAGTGTTGTAGATGTAAGAGAAGGAATCAAAAACATTTTAAATCATGTCCAAAGAGGGGAATATAGAAAGTGTCAAAGACAGTACCACCAACGTGCTCATCAGTCTATAAAAGAACAAGATGTTGTTACATCCATCCAAGCTTCTGCCAACAGAGACTTTAAATGCAGTTAATCAGGAATAAATGTTTAAGAAAAGCTGCTCAGTGCCTTACTGAAATGTAAAACACAGTTGGCAAAGCAGTTTATGATGTTTAAAGTCATCTGTCATAGCAGCTTGCTGCACTGATCCTTTGTAGTGTAGCGTATGTTGGCACAACCATTTATGATGCCTTAGTGCGCTTTATAATTTCATGTCAGTGCTAACTCTACGGTTAGCTGAAACATCCCTTCACTTCTCTGATATGTTGCACCAGACTCTCATATTGCAGTGCAGAAATGGCGAGCTCATCGAATGCTGACACACAATTACCATGTTTAGTTAATGAATTGCACCTTCTGTTTATCAGAGCAGAACAGCCGTCCCAGAGCAAGGCGCATGAGGTAACAATCAGACAAACCATTACACACTGACTATGGCTCATGTTGCCGCCGTTCAGCATGTGTCTTGGGAGTGCAGGTTTCAGTATTTTGAGCACAAATAAAATCTGTTCTTTATTAAACAAATAGGTTTCATAAATTTGCAAAAAAGCACGAGGAACACCTGTGGAAATGTGAAATATGCTATTAAATGAAGCACATAGTTGATCAGAGAGTATAATATTGGCAATAAATATATTTCAGATAAAAAAATGCAACAAACAAAACAGTGATCATTTGTATTTAATACCCTACCAGGTACAACCACTGATATCAACTGATATAAATGCCTGGCATGAGCTTGTGGTTTTGCAGAATACTGGCAATTAATAAATATTTTTGTTGCCACTGGCAAGCACAGCAGTACATATTTTTCCCAGCAGCTGATTGAGAAAATTAACTTAAGAATATGACATTAATTTAAAAAGGTGGATAATGAGGAATGAAATGTAACACAATGGGCACAAAAGGGAAAAACTGAATAACGTCTAGGACTTATTACAATATATGGGTGACCAGTGATGACCAATGATGCTGAGGGCCAGGCAGAAAAACCCTGGCAGTTTAACACTGATGAACAGAGCTGGTACATTAGAACTGCTGGTTTTCTACCACAGAAGCCAAGAAGGTCAAAAGAAATATGCACGAAAATAGGAAAAAGTAGGACAGTGTCTACAAAATGATTCACTTGATGGCACAGCTTATAAACATAGTTGATGCAGAATAGGAGAATACATATTGGTTTGTAATATGTGCAAAAAATCTAGGTACCCCACTGGTGTTACACATATAACATCCTGACCAACCTGCACTTAAATTATTCCATAAAATTATCTTAAACAAGTTACCTAAATGGGTTACTGCTGTTGCCAAGTATTTATTTTGTTTGACCTAGCAAAGTGCACTTACTCCATGTACTACCAATTAAAGGAAAAAAGTGAAATCTGGTTAAACAGTCAAACAGCAGCAGGCCTCTTAGCTTACTTGAAAAAGAATTTTGGGCAAATCCAAAAATAATGAGGTGACAAAATGAGGGACTGTTTTTAAATATTGCTCATATTTACTTAAAAAGTTAATACAATAGCAGATTTGGAATCAATATGCACTTTCTGAACAATAAGAAGTATGAAACTGTCGTGTTTAGCTTTATTAGCCCGACTGTAATCCTTTGTGATTTACTAGAAAATCAAAACATATACGAGAGACAGAAAAAAATATGAAGCAACCTCAGGGCAGTTGGAATGCAAGAGGATCAGGCAGAAGCAAGGCTGTTTCATCTTCTGCTACACTTCTTTACTGACCAGCACTGTCTTCTTTAAGTAGGTAACATAAGACCTGCTCGTAACAGTGTTTTGGTGGATGTGTAACAATTGTTAAGCATGCCCCAAGTGCTATCATGATCAAGTCTCGTGCTAGGGAAGATGTTCATTAGTTTGCAGTGCACAGAGTATGGTGACTACACTCAAATATTCAGAAAAAGACAAATCAGTTAGCACTCTATTACAAGACCCAATTTTAACAAATATGAAGCACCCCCCCCCCCCTGCTTAACTTGTTAAAATTGGGTCTCATGCAAAATCTGCAACTACTGACCAGCAAACACTGCAGCAAAATAATGATGGTTCTGCATACTGTTTGCACTGGTAACATGTCCCTGACTTCCTGTTATAAATTTAGAAAGTACTTTGCCTGCATTATCTGAAACTCAAATATATGTCATTATTTAATGACTTCAGTCCTTAGAGATTTCTCCAAAACAGCAACAATTTTATGAGAAAGAAACCAAGCATAAAAATCTGGACATTGTGTGAAAATCTGGACAGGTGAGAGTTATGGCAAGATGAGTGCAAATATAAAAGACTGAGATGTACTGTCTTTCTGACAGTGCTCATTAAAGTGCTTTATGACTTTGAGAGTTGGCAAATGCAGGTAAAGCTCCATGCACTACAAAGAATTATGATCGAACCTGATCACAACTTTTTATTATGTGTTCTCAACATGGACACCAAGATTCACCTCTCAAGCTTCACGCTTCAGCTAACTTTCTTGGTATCCATGTCTCAAACACAGAAGCAGGCAATGATCGGTAATAGGATCATGATTGTCTATATCTTGCTCTTGATATCAGAGCATAATCGTGGCGCTCAATGCACTACTTATATATTATATGCAGAATACTCATTAATTCATGCTACCATTCACGTTTTCGTACAACTGAATCCCGTAACTAAAGAGCTCCTGTGTTACCTTCGTATTACAGTTGGCGCACTCTCTTTCTCATACAATATCACAGATATGTGGAGCATTTTGACTATCAACGGTTTTAATCTGACAACTGATTTCATGACTTATAAAGAAAACGTTACTGCAAATGTTTAGCATCTTTGTATTATTTTACTACTTAAAATATAACATAGCATCACATATTTTAAATTAATCAATATGATTCTTCAGCTGATATAGATGGCATGTCCTTCATTTGCTTTTGCACTGAAATGTGTAAGTTTATCTCTGGAATAACTAGTTAAGTTCTTTAAGTCAAATTCCAAAAAAAACCTAGATCTTAGCCACAAAGAGTAAACATAAGAACACATATGTATAGTTATATATATATATATATATATATATATATATATATATATATATGGGTCTATCTGATGAGACCAAAAAGTCATAATATCGAATCCCACAAGACGGAGACAAAACCTCACATGAATGAACACCCACAAACAAACTCTGGGTAAGTAACCACATCTTTGAAACAACAAGTAACTGTAAACCAAAGCAAATTAAACAGACCCAGCCCCCCCCCCCACCCTCTCTCTTACTAAATATACCAACTCTGAGATCGTGCTACAGTGGGGAAAGGACAGAGTTCACCATGAAAGACAAGTGGTTACTTACCCGGAGTTTGTTAGTCAGTATTCCAGGAGTTTGTTCATGTGAGGTTTTGGCAATTTTGTCTCAGTCTTGTGTGATTTATTATTGTAGCTTTTCGGTCTTATCAGGTAGACCTATATAAATATATATACCTCCAAGAAACAATGCTAAAACATTGGAAGATCTCTTCTGCTGGGGCCACCTCAAAAATCACTCATGAAATTGTAATATTTGGAAATGTTACTACAGACTGGCAAAACATACAGTCTGAAAATCAGTCCAATAACATACACCTGTGCAAGTTCATTCAGCTTATAACTACACCATCTAGACATGACAAAGACACAGCCAATCAATGCTCAGTAGGATAACATCCTGCCCGAATAAAATATCAGCCCATGGAGCTCTGTTGTATAGTTTAAGTGATTGCTTACCACTGTACACCATAAGACACAAAAGCAACAGCCCCAAAACATATCATTATAGCCTGGTAAGAAAATGTAATACTTTTTCACAAAGGCAGATTAATGCAGTACATCTATTTAACCGAGTGTCTCCAAAGATTCTCTCCATTTATTTATTTATTTTTTGTTGATTTATTTTGATTTTCTTCACCGGGTTTGTCTGACTGGTAAAAAAAAAACTTTTCAGTGGTGGTCTAGGGAGAAAAAGCACCAACATATTACAAACATTTTTAAACATACATAAACAAATATTAAATAATAATTACATTTGTTAGTTGAATTCCATTCATATGAAATAAAGACAACTATTACAAAATAGCATTAGCAGTTGTTGAACATTCAAACAGTTAATAGGTCATGTGATTAGTGCTTAGAAATTCAAAGAAATGGGAAGATGCAGGTTCATAGGTAATTATATAGATGGTTTATATTAGACGTATTCGGGGGGGGGGTTAGCATTGTCACAAAACTATGTACATGGTTGGGAGATGCTAGTATAACTATTCAGGTATTGGTGAAGACTGATTGTGAGGTATAAGATTTTTAATGAACAGAAATGGTTTGACGATATGGCACGCTGAAGATAACAGTGACATTTATCCTGGAGATGTACAGGAGCAGATCCATTGATTTGGTAGGAAAAGATTTCATTGAGTTTTAAATGAGTTTGTATTCTGAATGGATTGCAGTGGTAGTGGGATGTGGCTCCATAATTTAACTATATTATTTGAGTGTAGACAGTCACCTGCAGTGTTAGATGATTTGGTTAAAGTGATTAGTGATTTAAGCAATAACCGACAACGTGGTGTGGTATATAGAAGATTTACCCACAGTTGGTATGGTTTAATCATGAGGGTGAAGCCATGTCCATATAGAATTAACAAATAATGATTTGTTCATATTTAATATAATGAAGCTGATGACTGGGATTTTAATTCTGGGCAAAAGGCAGATTCAGATGGGAGGAAAAGTTCAGATAATAATAATAATAACAATGGTAATAATAATAATAATAGTAGTAATAATAATAATATTAATAATAGGAAATCCTTCTACGTGGCACACCTCATCACAAAAGGTTTCTCATCCAGGAAAAAAGAGGTCATTGCTCCCCTCTACTCATCACTTATTAGACCCATTATAGAGTACAACACCCCTTTTGGTATGTACCTCACAAGACATCTACAACAACTGGAAAGGCCACAGAAATACCTCAGAAAGAGGATTACCGGTCTCAAACAGATGCTCTACGCAGACCGTCTCAAAAAACTCCAGCTTTACTCAGTATCATATCGCCTACTCAGAGGTGATCTCTGCCTAACATACAAAGCTATGTCAAACCCAGAGCTGTTGGACATGCTCCACGTAAAGAAATCCCAATCCCTCCGAGCTACATGCTCTAGGGACCTAAACCTTGTCACCACAATAAACAGAACATGCTGGAGGGATAGATTCCTGTCCCAGAGACTTCCCATCCTCTGGAACAAACTATCTATCTAAATCAAACAAAGCTCCTCATTAGCACTCTTCAAGAAAAATCTTGATGATTGGATGGGAGATAGGAAATTCACCCCGGGGATCACTTCTGTAGCTCTGCTTGACAGGAGTACAGGAAAATAATTTTCTTGGGTGGCAAAACCAGGGTACCATTTGACTAGGCTTATATAGGCCCTAGGGCCAATAGCCTAGTACCAAACTATGAACCTATGAAATCAGCCATAATAAAACAATAACGAACTTCAAGCTACTCACCTGCATCATGTACTCTGAATGTATACATCCTACCCCATTCTGAGCCTCTGCTTCATCATCTTCATCACTACGGCTTTTAGAAGCAGAAGAGTACTTTATTATCGAATTGTCATCAAAGACATTTAAAAAAAAAATCATTCAAATTGACTGACTTATTAACAACATCCTAGACATATTTGTGTATAAAAAGGAAAATGGATAATAGTATGTACTGAGTACTGCAGAGTCTTTCCTTCATGGTGTGTAAGACCACTTTTGGTGATGGTAGAGGAGTGCTGTAATACAGGGGAGTTGATCATAACTTGAGTACAAAGCAGTGGGATATTCTGTATCACTGCTTGCTCTTTGGCTTACAGTCAAAAAATCAAAATCTGGAGGACTTAAAGTCTGGTCAGGAATGAACCATACATTTTTACTTTCTGTTTCTTGAAGAAGCAACTCCGGCTATTATCCATTTTCCTATTCACCTACTAGGCATGTGAAAAACTGCAACACTCCACTTTGCAAGGACAACGCCCCTATCTTGAAGATTTTATAGATAACAGCCCAACCTTCATGCTGGCTAAATGAGGTAGGAAACAGAAGTAGGATGAAGACTATGCAAATTGTAGTCCATATGACCTGTGTTGTCATAGCTATGGACTTTAAAAAAAAAAAAGTTAGACTTCCTCAGAATGGTTATAGTGCAAAGTAAACAAAAATATATATATATTTATACATATGCTGCTTTATTTGATGCTTTTATCCTGATGAACAAATTTAAAACAAGGAGAACTTTCTTCCTTTGTAGGTCAGTGAACTTACAAATTTACTAGCTCTGTTTTTTTCTTAAAAATGGTGCCTGATAAAGACGCTAAAATACATTACAGTTTTGGTTCCTTATAGATGACACTTGCATTACACAAATCTGATTTCTGCTGTTTTATCGAATGAATTGTGAAAGCAAGTGCAGTCTTGTAATATTTACCAGATCCAGCTTTTTTTCTGGGTTGTGATGTACTTTGTCTTTTCCGGTTTCATTTCTTTTAGGGATAGCTTTACATAAAAGGTGTGCCCTTGCATAATAACACCATTTGGGTCTCTGAAAAATCTACATTGTACCTAATGCTCTTTATTCAAAGCTAGTTTGAATTAACTGTGCTTCTGGCATGGCTACTTCAAGATGCTTGTTCTAACAAGGACTGCCACATAAATAGAAGGGAATGGAGTGCTTAAATCTGGATGAAATGTTCTGCAACAGAAATTAAAAACAGTTAGCCAGGTTTGTAGAACTGCAGTTTCATTCACACTTTCCTGGGCCAAATGCTACTAACTGAAAATTTGTGTATCTATTATCAACTGAAAATAAAGATCGAAAACAAAGTGTATCTGTGCTATACTGAATCTCTGACTCACGGAGGTGTTTTTTTGTTCCAAAGATTTAATTCTTGCTAAGTACAAGACTCCATTTATTTTTAACATGACAAATGTGATGCAGAAATGACAAGAACATTTAATTTAGTGAAGCCATATATTATGAGTATTTGAATTTTTTTTTCCATGAGAGAATTTATGTATTGAGCTTGTCAATGTTTCAGCTTTGCAAAATTAAAATACATTAATAAAAGGAATAGTAAAAGTTTTGGGTAAAAATGAGCCTTGCAATTAAGTATAGATTACCTTCTTCCTGTCATATTAAAGCAAAGTGCTGAATTTAATTTGTCATTTTAAATAGAATGTCATATTCCTAACTGTTCTACTACTACATTTAGTTATGTCACATAATACTTACAGATTTCTACAGAATATAACATTTATATACTTCAGTTTAAGGAGTTTTACTTTTAAATCTAGCATTTTGTTAAAATTCCTTTACTAAACCATAAAAATGCCAGCAGTTATCAAACAGAAGCACAATGAACACAGTCTGTCACTGTTCTTAAGATGTATTTTCCGTCAGCACGTACTGTTGTTTCATGCCTTTTCTTATTATTCTGTAACAGAATTGCTAACTTGCATATGCAGTTTATCATCTAGAAGTAAAAATATTACTAAGAAATGAATAAAAAACAATAAAGAGGGGTAAAGGGTGCAACAGAGTTGAATGGCAGATACTTTGAGTAAAATAAAGTATTCATTAATCAACGTTTGACTACTGGCCTGAAACAACATAAAAGTAAGTGGAAAAGAAAGAACCTGCAACTGAAAAAGGATGAATGATGTGGCACGTTCCATGAAAACACTTCCGTGAATGCCAAAACTGAAATGTACAGATTACACTAGCACATACGGCAGCTTCTGCAGAAAGTTTTTCTTTCTTGATCTCTCGCAGGGCTTGGTAGAATCAGTGGGGAAAGAAGACCCTGGTTGAGCCTGACTCTAGTCTGACACTGTGAAGAGACATGAGAGGTGTAGAATAAGTGGGAGGCCTTGGCCACTGGTGAAATACCACTACTCATCATTTTTTCACTTACCCGGTGAGGTGGGGGGGAGCCCAACAGGGCTCTCTCTTCTGGCTCCAAGAACCTGGGTGAGTCCCACTCCAGGGATAGTGTCAGATGGGGAGGTTGACTGGGGCAGTACACCTGTCAAAGAGTAATGCAGGTATCCTAAAGCAAGCTCAAGGAAGACAGAAGCCTCTTGTGGAGCAGAAGGGCAAAGGCCCATTTGATCTTGCTTTTCAGTATGAATACAGACCGTGAAAGCAGGGCCTCAAGATCCTTCCAGATTTTTGGGTTTTAAGCAGGAGGTGTTAGAAAAGTTAGTTTTACCCTACTGATCATGTGTTGTTGTGACAGAAATCCTGCTCAGTACAAGAGGAATTGCAGGTTCAGACATTTGGTGTATGTGCTTGGCTCCGCAGCCAAAGGTACAAAGCTGCCATCTGTGGGATTATGACTGAATGCCTCTAAGGCAGAATCCTGCCTAAACGTAACAATGCTGCAGAGCCATGGATGTCCGGTTGGCCAGGGATACATTGCTACAATAATATAACTGAAAACAGTCACCTGTAAATTCATAAAAAATCATGAAATGTAAACTAGCATTCTATATGAAGAATATTACTAAGAAAAGTACAAGAAATTGAGAACACTAATGTGGCACACAGCAGAATACATGAAAAAAGGAAGAAGGCAAGAGGCAGATTTAAAGTGAATGGAAAAGTCACGTTAAGGAGATGAAAGAGAAGGACTGTCTGTAGGGAAGACAGCCATGAGGAAGTGTCAACCACATTCTGGACTGGCTACTGCACCAATTCCTGTGTTGCCAATAGTCCCCAGGCCTACATCTCTTCAGTGTGATAAAGGTCATCCTGTGAAGGGTGACCTGTAGGTGTCACTGCTGAACTGCTTTGCTGTTTCTCTGCTGGACAACATAAGAACATGTTTAGATAGTGGTGTGGAGGGTACTTCTGTGTCAATCTTTCTCAAGTTTGGCAGCTAATTAGGATCAGGATGGACTGTTGGTTTGATGTCTCTACTGAAACTCAGGAGCACTATTTCATGTGCCTGAAAGAATCAAATCGCTGATCAGTCCAACCATCAGGCCAGCAGTGACAAGGCCTACCCCTGATGACAGCTATAGGTACCTCAGTGCTGGTTTGGTGTGTCATCATCACCACACTCTAGCAGCATTATAATGTTCTCCTTATTTATCTGTCATTTTCCCTCCCTTGTGTGTAGTCCAATCCACCAACTTCTGTCTGTTTGCCTATGTTGTGGCCCTACTTTTGTGTCAGCTCTTCCCTTATCAATGTTCTTCTGTTCCATGCCTATGAATCTGACCTTGTTGCCTTCCTAATATCCTCCTTTCTGCAAACAACTTCCTTACCCTTCTTCATCCTTCTCCTTCTGCATTTCTTCTCACAAATGACACCCGTTTCAAAAATAAATGCCCTTTTCCCCCACCCAACATCACTCTTCTATTCCTGTTGTATTTTTGTGTGTTCTTCCCCATTTTTGATTATTCTAGCACTCCATTTTCTTTCTCTCTATATATACATATAAATATAATAAATCCAGTTGACACTGCTATGTAGTCCTTGTAAGGGCTCCCAGCTATACCATGCTGCAGAACTGCAGCTCTTTGATGCAAATATGGACATGAATATCCTTCAGCATTTTACCAACCTGCCAGTGCCACTCATAGCAATGTGCACTTCCTTGTGTGGTAAGTAAAGTTTTTATAGGCTTCATTATGTAGTACTGTCATAGACATGTCCATGCTCATCGCCATACTTAAGCCATGATAATGTCATAATGCTTTGATATTCAGAAAATATATGCATACATATCTTATATATTAATGTTGTATAATCACACAAGTATATAGCTTGTTTTTAGTTTGTTCCTTTTAACTGAAAATTCTGAGGCTGGTACAATGACTATAATCAGTTGTGATGGTTTGTCTCAAGTTTTAAATAAAGAAATAAAAATATTGTGGGATATATAGATATTTAAAGTTGTCACTTTTTGTGATGATGTAATCATGTATAACTTGGTCCTTTATTTATAGAGATCTGATATCAAGGCAAAAAGTGTGTGATATTTTAATTCTAATTAATATGACAACTTGCCAGTTCACATTGGTTTGCCAGAGGCAGATAGGGCTTTACTCAGCTTCTCAATAGTGTGAGGGGTTCCCTTATAAACTGAAATGAAAAGGATACAGACCCAGATTCCAAAAGACTTGCTCTCAGTGCAAGTGACCCCTTACACCGAGAGAAGGCTGAATGCAGGTGTTTTGGAATCTGATCTTCGTAGTAAGCCTGTTTATATAGCCAGGCCTTACAGTCAAGTCAGTTACTTTCACTGAGAGCACACAACAAAAGAAAAATCTGATTAGCAACTTTTTTTTTTTTTTGCTTTTTGCTGCAAATTGCAGTAGACTAGAGATAATTGTATTACTCAGCACAATGAAGTATAAATTATATATATATAGTATAAATTAGTATAAATATTAGGGTACTGTCCAATTCTATAAATATGTTTTCAGCATTGTTTTATCTCATCACTACGTCTACCTTCATGAATAGTCCAAATGCATTTTTTTCATCTTTAACTCACATTACTTAACTTATTGGTAGTAAGGCATTAAGAATACCCTAGATTAACACCTTTTTCTTTAGTTCATGAAAAAAAATCAGTTTCTTGACTTTTTCATTGTTTTCCTACTAGGAAGGCATGCCTCCATACCTTAAACTTCTTAGTAGAAGAAATCTGGACAAAGGTCCAAAATCATGGACACATTTTAATTATTACTCTTATAAACCTAGAAAGTTACTAGAATAACCGGTTTGGCATTAACATGCATTTTCTGGACGATTTAAAACATGAAAGACAAAAAGACTGTCATTATATAGTGACAACAATCCTCAATGACTGGCCACAAGTTGGCAAATGTTAAAATGAACAGACCAAAGTATGAGGCAAAAATCTTCATATTCTGTGAAAATTTCGCCATTTGGGAGATCAGCATCACTCTCACTCTATTTAAGATCATCATCTTCATCATTAACCTCCTTTTTCCATTTACATAGTATCATGGTGTTCTGTCAACTGTCGCCATCTCTCTCAACTCAGTGTTACTCTCCTGTTTTCTTCAACCACCATGCTGACTTGTCACAGGTCTTCTCTCATACAATCTAGGCATCTCTTTGCTAAATGCTGTTGTTTCCAGTTTCCTTCTTCATGACTGTCTCAGATCTTCATCATCAATTTGTCCTCTGCTTTTTCTGCCCATGTGCCTAAACTGCTGTAATCTGTTCTCTTTGACGTAATCTGCAACTGGAGCTAATCTGGCTTTTGCTCTAATGCCCTCATTTCTTCATATGTCTCACAGTGCACATTCTAATACTCTTCTCAAGCACTTCATGTCCATCACCTCTAGCTTCCTCAGCTGGTCTGCTTTATTGTCCAGGTTTCGGCACCATACAGTAGTACTGGTCAGACCATTGTTTAGTACACCTTACTTTTCAGCTTCTTTGATGTTCCTCTGTCGTACACAAACCCTGACACCCTGTGCCAGTTGGCTGCAGCCCCCACGATTCTAGCCTTGACATCCTCATTCAGACTTCCATTCTCCTCAAACACCCCTCTCAGATACCTGAAGTTGTTAACCTGTTCCACTATTTTCCCTTGTATCGCATTTCTCAGCTTCTTCTGAGTTCCTCTATTTATTGTCATTACAACTGTTTTATCTGTACTCAGTTCAATACTATGTGCCCTCAGTGTTGCATTCCATTCCCCTATCCTTTGCTGAAGTTCTTGCTGGCTGAAATGCCACAGTCTGGTCTGTCCCCTCCCATTTGCTGATGTAGTCAGTTACCATTATGAACAGCAGTGAGCTCAGGGCTATAATCTGATGCACTCCCACTCCCACTGGGAGTCTCTGAGTGAGACTTGAACACTGCTCATCCTTGAGCCATCTGGTCTTGTACATAGTCCGCACTAATTCTACCAATGCTTCTTGGACACGGAACAAATTCAGGACAGCCCAAATCAGCTTTACTGGGACCTTGTCACATTCTTTCTATAAGACTAGGAATATTCAGCTGGACTCTTTACTCATCTGTATTTTCTTCTCATCTATTTGTCACACTGGAAGCATGAGGTCAGTTGTACTGCTTCCTAATCTGAAACTGAACTGCTCCTCTCCCATCTTACTCTTTACTACTCTACATATTCATTTATCAGTCAATGTCTACAGAACGGTCGTGCACTGTGACAGGAGTCTGATACATCTGTATTGCCCACAGTTGCGGATGTCCCCTTTGTTCTCGCATGCTGGTGCTAGTATAGTTATTCTCATTATCTGGGATATGTAATTCTCTCCATACTGCTATATAAGCTGTGGTAGCCAACACTTGAGCATATCTGCTGTGACCCCCACCTGCGCCTGCTGCTAGCCCCGATTTCCTTTTGCATAGTGTCATTCTAGCTTCCTAGAGGACTGACTCCTTCTGTGCAGCTTCTGTGGGGTTTTCCTGATTCAGAGGCTGTTGAAAGTGCTTTTATTTACCTTTGATTTCCTGTGCTTTGTGACTATCTGGAGTCTGACTATCTTCTTTATCTTTCTGTCTTTTGCACGCAACCTGATATAGTTTCTTTGTACCATCTACTGAGTCACTTTCCATAAGCTGGTAGAGTGCCTCTGATGCCTTGTTTATTGCTATTGAGTCTCTGTGGCTCAACCAGTATTCCTTCTTAGCCTGAACGGTCTTTTCTATTTCCCACTTTTTTTCCTGCACTCCTTTCTTTGATGACTTCCTGGACTTCAGCATTCTAGCACCAGCTTTCCATATATACCTTATTTCCATACTTGGCTCACATGCTGTTTTGGGGCGTTGCCATTCTTCTTCAATTCCACCTATTTTCTCTTCTTCCTATTGTGCTAGTGGCCTGAGTAAATCACTGAGCTCTTGTGCTTTCTCTTCAGTCATAGTCCAGGTCTTCAGCCTAGTCTCTGTTGACCTTAGAGCCTTCTCTGACCACTGCTGATTGTGGCAAACAGTGGTTTATGCCATGGGTCAACATTTCACTGGGGATGAATTTGTAATCGCAGATTTTACTCCAGTGTCTTTTGCTTGCTACCTCTCTTGTATGAATCTTATGACGGTCTCTCTTGTTAAACCAAGTGTTGTCCTCCATCAAGCCATATGCCAGACGGATCTCTCATCCTATTAACACAACAATTCTGGACAAAGCCAAAAATAATTGGGGGGGGGGGGTTAGGACTAAAATCAGGAACAACTTTTAAATATTTCTCCTTTAAACTTCGGAAGTTACTATAATAACATGCTTTGCATTAGTATGTATTTTCCCGAAGGATATGAAGTACATGTATGTTTCTCATTATTTAGACACTTCAACCCTCATTGGTCTGCCAGAAAACCACACATTTTATGAGGATAAGGCTGAAAATATGAGACAAAAATCTGGACAGTTGAGAGGAATACAGGAAGCTTTCGCCAGCAGCTAAACCCCCTCTTTCCTTAGAATTATGACATATTAAGCTTAAGGAAGTCTCTTTAACTCCTCCAATACATCTATTTCTTGTTATACAGAAAGAAAAAAATATCACCAATACAAATTACATGGATGTAGAAAAATATGAGCAATATATGTTTAGAGATTGATCAATGGATACAAAAGAAGATACACTGCATCCAAAATTTCTATTTATTCAGGTATCAGTTCAAAACATGCCCTGTGCCACATCAAACTAACGTTTAATAAATGCTACGTTCACCCTTGAAAGCATTTTACGTTTTGTTTCTTTGGTGTAACAACACATCCAAAGATAGATTTTCCTTTGGCTTTCTCAAGATAGTAGAAAGAGCATGTCATGTAAACGTACATCCCTAGAGAAAACATGATCAGTTTTGTATGCACACTTCACCTGTACCTATTTATGGCATGCTGCAAATGCAAAGGCTGAATAACTCTCTCAGAACATGACATTTGACAGTTTTCAAATTGTTTATCAAGTCATACTCTGGTGTGGACAAAGATGGGTTTTAAAAGGACTCTTGCTTGAATGGAATGCTGAAAACATGCTTTGATTTTAATGGGGGGTTTTTTTGTTTGTTTTGCTCATCTAAAACATATTAGTTGATACAAGACATGCTGATAAGTGTAGGCCTGCAGTACCTACTACTGCCCTGCTTAGCTATAGCAATACTCTCAATAGTAACAGGAATTCTTGGAAACTTGATTCATCACTGTTTCTTGACCAATCAGAAGCATCCAACAGTTTGTCACACACAAAACTAGAGCTAAAGATCTTTGCACTGCATACCTCATCCTCATCTTGTCTTTGGTTTCAGAGCTACCTATTATATAGGGCATAAGCATAGAAATAAAATGAATATTACTCATCCCTAACTGTGACTTTAGGAGTCCCACAAGGATCTGCTCTTGGTCCACTCTTATTCAGTCTTTTCACAGATAGCCATCACACTGCTACAGTTCGCTATACAGATGACTACTTTTATCTGCACACCTAAAAATCTCACAGACCTATATGAACTGATACAACAAACTTTCTCACCTCTTGAAATATGGCTAAATAAGGCTCAACTTCCCCTTAATCCCAAGAAGAAGACATTAGTCTTATTTACTTAGAAACATCTAACCCTACAAAAAGCCTCATTTACTATATGCTCAGCCAGTAATAACAAAACAGAACAGGTCTCACATACTAAGGTACTACGGACACCAGGTGTTAGAACAGATGATAAAAAATAAATTTGACCATCACATAATTCAAACAATAAACACAACTAATCACAAACTTGGTTTACTACATTGGGCCAAACTACATCTTATTCATGCATCAAGAAAGCTCATAACCACAATCTTCCTACTATCACAGCACTTATATGGCTCTCCAGTACCTATCAATCTTCAAATTACACTATTACTCAAACTTTAACAATGCTATAAAAAAGTTGATAAATTTGTAGCTAACAATCAGTCCAAAGCTCACCGCTATCTACATAAAAACATCTTAACTGGCTAGAGCTCACAAAACATCTAACATTGACTTAACTGCTAGTAACCCACAAACTTATATCAACCGGATAAATGTCCTTCTCTGCAATATATTAACCGACCTAATTCTGCAACTGGAGAACAATCTCTGCTTCCAATTACAAGTTTTATAACTCAGCAGGAAACCCACTTGTCTCAAACTATGTTTCTAAAGCTTGGAAACTCCATTCATCTCTCGCTGAAACAAAGCAACAGCTTAACCTCACCTAAAAGAGCATCTGCTGAATATTTGCTCATGCCAATCTCCTAGTAAAACTAATTTACCTTAACCCTGTCTATCAGTTTGAACTTAAAAAAAATACTAGACAGCATGTTACTTTCAACTTTCCATGTACTCATTGTTCTCTGTTTCACTTTGCTATTTCATTTTTATTTTATTTTTTTCACAGCCTTTTACACTCTACCATCCACTATTCTCCTTCTCCCCTCACCTCAATCTACATTTATTTTTTTCTCCTTCCTCGTCACATTTTTCTGGTTATCTTTCATGAATTATTTTCTTTCCTTTCTCAGGTCCTCTCTTCTTTTCCTACTTTTAACCTACCAACCTGCTTCTCAGCTGTTTTCCAACATTTCTGCATACTATGATGAATACTTTTATTGATAAGCATGTCACAACTTTTGTATCCATGATGAAGTTCTTTACTATCCTATATAACACCATATTTTTGTTTTTTCTTTCCGATTTATTATGATTACAGCTCCATCAATTCAGTATTATACAATTATAATACTTCATCATATTGCATTATTTTAAAATTGTATTGTACTGCATAATATATGTCTTTAATTCTTTCACACCTTGTACAGTTATTTTTCATGACTTTGTATTTTTTCATGTTTATCTTTATTTATTTATTCTTTTTTGTTGACTGGGATTGCCTCACTAGGCTACTAACCTCTACTAGAGGAGATATTTATAGTACTAGGGAGAAATAACTCCTAACAAGTGTAATCATTAATTGTAAATTGTAATTTTGACTGGAAATTTTTCCCTGGGCCTCTGCTGAAAAAGGGCCTCTTAGATCCAGTTAAACTAAACCAGCATACAAATGCCAATAAAAAATACACGAGTCACTGAGGCCATGGAAATGTCTCATCCATTTTATTAGACGTTATTAAAGCAATAAAGACCGTCTAACTCCATCTAAACTAGTCTGGTAGTTTGTGCAGAGGATTAAGGCTATGATCTTTTAGGTTCATAGGTGTTTACTAGGCTAACAACCACAGATGCCTTTTTAAGCCTAGACTTGCATCCCAAAACTATGACAAGTTCTTGTACACTTGATAACAGTAAGCAGGTGCTTGGGAGGTAAACCATTTATAGGCTGCCTGTGTCCATTAGAGACATAGGTGCCAAATCAGAGATAAATTTCCTGTTCCCTGTCCAATGGTGCAAGTTACACTTGAGTTTGGGTTAAGGAGGAACTCTGCTTCACACTGATGAAGAGCCTGCTCTAGAGAAGGGGTAGTCTCTGGGATACATACATATCTCTCCAGCAGCTCCTATTTATACTAAAGGCAAGGTTTAATTAAGTCGTCAGAAGGGGTGATTCTCTTGCTGTTTGTTTTGGAAAGTCCATTGGTGCTTTTTGTGTTCTAACAGTCTGAGGTGTCCTTATCATTTGTTGCTGTTTGTTTTGCAGATATGCAGGAGGTCCATCAAAGTTGGGGTCTGGCAATGCCATGTATGCCAGGCATAAATCTCCCCTCAACAGCCTGTACAAAACAAAATACAGGCATAGAGTCTTGAGGCAGTCTGCACAGGACATGTTATGCTCTGTATTCTTTTAGTGAGGAACTCTGTGGACGTTCCAGTTGTTGGATATGCCAAGTTAAGGACATGCAGAGGGGGCATTGCACTCAACGATAGGTGTGACGAATGCCAACTACAGTGGAACAATGACTTCCATGGACCTAGATGCCATATCTTTGTTTATAAGTTGTACAGTATAGAATGATTTTCTCACTATTGTATACATGTGATGGTCAAAGGCTAGATCACTGTCTATGTGTATCCCCAAGTCCCTGACTACTAATTCAGATCTTAAGGACATGCTGTCAATATGATAGTTATCAGGACTGGATCACTTCCCAAAGGATTATGCATTTCTTGACATTTAGTTTTAGTCCATGACTCTAACATCAGTTATTTGAATGTGTCAGCCCTTCCTGAAGAACATTTAAATAGCTGTTTCTTGTAATTCAGAATTTGAGTATTCAGGCATCCATTTACTTACTGTGTGTCTCTGAGCAAATCACTTATAACCAGATAGTGCTTTCTGATCATGTCCTGAAATGGGGCACTTCTGCCCAGAAGGTTGGTTTTCCCGGTCAACTCTGTAAAGAAAAACGTATGTCAAATGTGCTGGTGCTTCTCGGATGCCCCTGAAAAGGGACATCAGTGTCCAATGGGTTACTAGTTAATAACTGTATAAAACATGAAATCAGAGAATATTGTTGGATGCCAATTTTGATTTGGTACTTTGAATTACAGAACCAAGTAACATGTTCTAGTAACTGAAAGCAGATTGTACTTTCAAGGGAGATGTGCAAGAATATAATTCAGACTGTGATCATCACAAAAGTTTACAAATGCACTGCATATATATATATATATATATATATATATATATATATATATATATATATAAAAGGAAGAGCTGAATAAGGTTAATATTAACCTGAAGCAAATTTGTTTTTAATCCATCCTTTATAAAACATGAGCAGATAGATAGATGTTTGCAAATGCATTTATAGTCCATGCGCATCCATATACACATGCACAGAAAAACACGCACATGCGCATCTAGACATACACACGCTTCTGCATGTATATGTATTGCACATACAAACACACCCGTACATACATATAATATATATTTAGTGGAATGTTAAGTAGCAGACCTCCACAACTTTATTCAAATATGTAGTTTTATCATGCAAACATAAAGCTAAGCTAACTTCACCAGGAAAACCCAAATAAAGTAGTAGCTGAGGTAGCAATTCACTCTGTTAACATGACCAGTTCAGTCTTCAAGCTGTGCTAGCAACAGTGCTCTGGTTAAGTGCAAACAAAACAGTTTTGGTGCTGACAAATTCCAAAAATACCATAAAAAAATCAAAGAAACATGCTTAACAACAGTTGCATGTAAAATGGATCAAAGTATCTATCAATATGACTGTCACTGGCTCTTGTAGTATTTCAAGCAATCTTCCCTCTCAAAGTTAACTGCTCTCCAGCTTATGTTCCTCTCTCCTTCTACACACATCTGGATTCATGCTTCAGCAGCTTCAAAACAGCATTCCAACAGATGATGATGATGTGTGTGTGTGTGTGTGTGTGTGTGTGTGTGTGTGTGTGTGTGTGTGTGTGTGTGTGTGTGTGTGTGTGTGTGTATGTGTAGAGACATGCATGCTGCACTACCCTCTATCCTCCTTTTTTCTCTGATCGACTCTATTCTTTCTAATTTTTACCTTATTCTCTCACCAAAGTCTCTATATACTGGGAAAAAAACTACAGTTGTTAATTGCTTTCATGTACCAATTTCCCCAATATTTTGCTTATATCTTATTATGTGCTAGTGCTACTTTGTGTGTTCGCTGTATATATTTGTAAGATACCTGATATTCTTTTTTGTGCATGGAGATTTTCTCCCTGGGCCTCTGCTGAAAATGGGCCCATGCCCAGTCGAACTTATCCCAGTTAACAAATGTCAAATAAATAAACAAACACACATACTTTTACATATACAGATATATATTTAGCCAGTGTTACCATGATAGAAAAACTGATTAACAATCAGGCAGGGGTCTCAAATGTGTATAATCCTGTGAGCTTTTCTCTGCAGTGATGAGAAAAGCAGATGAAACGTGTATTCAAAATGTAAATTGTAACTTGCTATAGTTTTCCAGGAAGGAATAAAACTTAGTCACACAAGGGCTGGAATGAGGAAGAAAGACACCATAAAATCCACTTATCATGCTCTTCAAAGAGGTAGATGGCCAGAGTTGTTTGCAAAGGTGGAAAAATAAAAGGTTTAATTACATTGGTCTTTCATAGGCAAAGAAACTAACATAATCTGATGTAATTTTATTACAGCTGTTTTTGTATGGGAAAGTAAATGCTATAATCTCATAATTCACTGTTTCTGTTCAAGTGTGATAAGCAAAACTGAATATATATATATATATATATATATATATATATATATATATATATATATATGTTTTTGTTTCAGAAACACCTATAAACTGCAGTGCGAGGGGACTACTTTCCTATCAGTTTGCTGTCTACAATTCTGCTTTGTACATTCTACAAACTTGGAAAGGTAAGGGTTCAGCATTCTTTACAACAGAGACATCTAGATTACATTTCTTCTTTAAATATTACTGTATGCATAACTGACTGTTATTTTTACTTTCTCAAACTACAAAAAAACAAGAAAAAAACACCACCAGAGCTACAGTATGGTATTCAAAAATTAATTTCAGTAAAACTTTTTGAATAGCATACTGTAGCTCTGGTGGTGTTTTTTCTTATTTTACTTTCTCTGAACATTATTTTGTCTTCTGCATATTTCTGTATCAGCACTCCTTTCTTTCGTGCATAAGTAATGTTTTATATATTCCTTTCCAAGCTTTCATCTGGCATTTATCATTTATGTGTGTATTACTACTATTTATTATCCAAGAAAGGAGTTACAAATATTACAAAGCACAGCATTATAATGCTGTGGCTTCCACCGCCAGTTAGCTAGACCACTTGAAATTAATTATATGACTTAATGATGGGCAGACAGATAGATCAAGAGCTATATTCTTTCCTTTTTGTAGAACATCCGAAGACACCCTACATCAAAGGACTTCCCAAGGTTCACAAAGGGATTTTTCTCCCTCCTTTACACCCTATTGTAGTAGGGAATGGTTGGGTCACGGAAAATATCTCTCGCTACATAGAGAAAAAGTTGAGGCCTGTGGTGTCTGACATACCCACTATACTTAGAGACACATGTCAACTGTTAGGCGACTTGAAGGAGGTTAATGGGCTGGATCTTGACTCAAGTTTATTGGTTACCTTGGATGTTAAGAGCCTGTTCACTTCCATTCCTAATGACTATGGACAGGAAGCCACTAGGTACATACTGAATCATATCAGCAGTATTAGTAGGAATGAACAAGTGTTATTGAACACCCTTTTGGACTTAGTCCTAAATAACAATGTACTTATGTATAGGGAACAGCATTTCCTACAGCAATGGGGTGTAGCCACGGGGACTCCTTGCGCTAACACCTATGCCAACCTGGTTGTACATTTCTGGGAGTCCTCATGTTTATTCCAACACTCTAGCTTCTCCAAAGTACTTCTTTACAGAAGGTTTGTGGATGATATTCTCCTCCTGTGGGAGGGGACGGTCTCAGAGCTCCATGCCTTTATTGAAGAGCTTGAATTGACGACAGATTTCTTAAGGTTCACTATAGACTTTTCAGGTACTCATGTACATTTTCTAGATGTTACCATCAGTAAAAACATGGATGGGGGACTATCTACTACTCTATACAGAAAACCATGTTGGAAGAATAATATCCTCAGGTTTGATAGCATGCATCCCAGATTCACATTTAGGAATATTGTCAAGAGTCAGTTCACTAGGATCAACAGGTTATGTGATGATTCAGAGATGTTATTGCTAGAATATCAGAAGTTGGAACAGTTGTTCCTTGATAGAGGATATGATCCTGAGATGGTACACATGATTAAGAAAGCGTTTGTAAGTAGGGATGAATTTAATATAGAAAAAGGAAAGTCTATGAGGCCTTTTGGATCTGCCCCTTATATGTACAATACACACAGGGTTAATGTTATCCTGAATTTCACCAGTGATATTAAAAACATAATAGGGATCATTACTAAGAACTGGAATATCCTTACAACTGATAGAGATATCACCAAGATAGTTGGCCCCCATCCAACCTTCACATATAGGAATTGTAAGAGCCTCAAGAGAATCCTATACATAGAAAAATTAGGTGGATCTATTCAACATACAGCCTTGAGTCAACAGAGATTAGGTACCTACCCATGTGGTAGATGTAATATGTGTACCTGGATTTCTCCCACACAATCTTTCACACACCCTACTCTGAAATATACTTTTGAACCTAAACATACGGCCAGCTGTGATGATATGAATATTATTTACATGGCCAATTGTAGGTCATGTAAAGCCTTCTATGTAGGTATGACCACGAGACGGCTCAAGGACAGGATCTATGAGCATATATATGAAATCAAAAAATCTGACACTAAGAATGCCTTAGCCAAACATATCCTGGAATTTCCAGGACATACTTTTGGTTTTAAAGTTCTACAAAAGAAATGTCCTGATGTTAGAAAAGGAGACAACTTTTGTGAATTAGAAAACTTAGAACTGAGTTGGATTCTTAGATTGAAGGCACATCATCCCCCAGGCCTCAACTTATATGTTAGTATCAGATCAGCATTGAAGATGAGGAGATAACTTACATTCTTACATTTCATCTTGTGTCAGCTCTGGCCCGTACTATGATTCCATGTACTTTCTAGCATCAGTGGCCATCTATAGGAGGTGCTCCTTTTTCACATTCATCTCTACATGCCATTAAACTTTACTTCCAGATAATATTGATTAGTGAGGCTTTGTGACCCCCTTTTTTGAGGCATTTCATCTAGAGTTCATATAGACACTTGGGTGTTGTATTTTACCATCCTGATTTTTTACACATCATGATAGCAACACCATTACTTTCAGTGATGTTAGTTATATACTTGCATATGTACCTCTATACATATATTTATATTCATGTACATGCAGGAATATTTCCACACTTGTGTTTCAGCCTCCTTTTTTGCAAGGTTGACATAACATATTTATTTTAAGCATTTTAGTATTCTTTAAGTTTGTGTTTTGCATCTATCTCTCTATATACCAATACTGTATATAATATGTATAATGCATATAACGCTATTTATTAGAAAGATGTTTGTATGTATTTAGTTCTTATGCATTTAGTTACAGGCCAGTTTTCTGCCTGAACTTATATACACCAGCATTGCTGTTTAATATTGCTCATCCACTATGCCTGATGTTGTTTTTAACTAAGATTTCCTAGTACTTTAGGGGCTGTGGAGTCATTTGTAGTGTTTTTATGAGCTTTTTTATGAGCTTTTTATGTTTCATGACACAATTTAATTGCTAGATAGTAAGCTCCTAAGTTTTTAAGGAGTTTATAAGTGGTTTTTAAGTGGGTTTGATACTAAAAATATGTATATATACTACTTTTTTAACATTGGATGAATACTATAGATGCAGTTGTTTTCATAGTAAGGAGTGAACTGATTGATTAATTGTTTAATTGTTTAATTGACCAATTGATTTTCTGGTAGGAATAGCTACTTTAGCTAGGTATATAAATGAAGCTTGCTCCTTTGTGTATTAGATCTGAAGAAGCATGCAGTAGTGCATGCGAAAGCGCTCATCTTTTATGTTATTTTCTTTCTAATAAACAGTGAATCCTTCGTGGTGGTCTCTTTCCATTTTTATGCTACCACTTGAACACACCATGAATGAAATATTTGTTGTTCTTTATATTTGCTTAAATGAAGAGTTGTCATTGAACAGGAGTGTGCCTGCCCCTAGGGTTACCAGCTTTCTTTGTGGCTAAAACCGGACTAAGGTCACACCCTTCGCATCACCCATTACTCCACCCATTCCCACCCCCTCTCCCATCCATGCTGCACCCATTTTGTGACATCACCATGACATCAGCTGATGGGAACGCCCTCTTTTTCTGTTCCGGATGCCTGCTTTCAGCCAATTTCTTCCCAGTTGCTATAAACACTGTTCAAAACTCTCACTGTGCATACCGTCTTCTGCTTTACTTCTACAGTGATTACAGATATTTGGATTTAATTTAAAACATTTATTTCAAATTTTATAGCACAAACCACTGATACACATTTGCTAAACAAAGCAATACAGTCTCACAATGAAAACAGACAGCATTAAAACTACTCTGCCTTTAAATCTCACATTCACTGAAACAGCATTGCACATTGTTTTACCAAGTTTAGGATGATAATATTTTAAAATGTTCTAAGAAATGACAGTATTAACAAGAATTATATCTTACATCAATAACACAGACCTGAAAATGTATAGCATGGTCTAAAACTACATGTTTAGTATAAAACAATACATAATGACACAATTGGTCATGCAGCTTTTGAAAAATGAACCTATGCCTTTTATAGAAAGCTACAGAGCATATGCTTAATGTGGACAACTAGTGGATGGTCAGAAAACTAGCAGGGTCATCAATTTACACACTTTTGCTACAATCTATTGACCAGAAGTTCCCACCTTAGATTGGTTGGAATGAGCTCTCTGCTCACACCAGAGTGCAAAAGAACTGTTCCAGTGTAAGACAAACTGGCTTTGAGCTCAAGTGCAGCAACAAATGCTTTACAACAGAAGTCAGAATTCCTGAAATATTAGTAATCCTTTCCCCAATTAATTTCCTTGGCTTGTTCAATGGAGGTCTTTGGAGATTTTTGTGCAGCTGATTCTTTATCATTGATTTGGATCTGTGAGCATATCCTCTGTGAAAAAAACAGCAGAAATCCAAGTTTTTAAAGAATGTGATCGAGTGTAATGAAAGTTTCATGATAGTTCTAGCAAAAGCATTGCTTTTGTATGTCACAGATGGGGACTTCCATTAAGTGAATACTTCAGCAAACAGATGAGGGAATGAGTTTAACATGGTAAAATGTTTTGGATTTTATTTGTAGGAATATATGCTGTTGGAAATCAAAGTTCAGCATAAGCATCCTAACTGTATGCTTAAGGAGTCAATTTTTAGTCTAAGAGGAAACAGCAAAAAAAAAAAAAAAAAAAAAAAAAAAGTGAAGGGTGAGTCCGTGGAAAGCCAGATATAAATGAAATGTGTATGCAATCAACTAGGTATGTGGTACACAGCATTGCTACAGAGATAGTACAGTGCTTGAGTGCCAGTTTTATTCCCAAAGGTTTTAAATGGATGGAACACAAGCTGACCGATTCTTAAGAATGGGTGCCCTAAGGCATCTACCTGAGCAATGATTATGATAAGGCATCTGATTTTAACGTTACCTATTAAGATTATGGTTTTCTAATTTTGACAGCTATGTTTCTTGGCAACAGAACTACATTAGTTTACTTGCAGTACCGTGAAGTTAAATAATGTTGAAATAAGAAACTCCACAATACCTGTGTATAAATAGCTGACTTATCATGAAGTCGTGTACCCCATTTCCCATTCAGAGTTCACAACCTACAACATAATGGTCTTATTTGTCCACACACACACGCGTGCATACACACAGACCCTACCTTCATTGTTAATACTGCTTTCCCGATGCTGGCTTCTGCTATGCCTTCCCTGTTTGACGAAGTTAAATAATATCCAAAGTCAAACTGCTGATGCTAGCTTGCATTCTGAAAATGCTGCATTCCCCTTCCCTGTTTGAAAAGTTACATGCTGGCTTCTGCTTCCCGCTCGCACTACCGGAAGTGAACTCCTTGAGCTCAATTCCGACAGGCTGGTAGCCCTGAGGGACCTGATGTCATCACGCACGTGATGACATTAGCGTCTCAAAATTTAAAAACAAAACCAAAAACCCAGACTTCACATGTCCGTTTTGAATGGAATTTGTAACCAGACAATTTGTCAGAAAACTGGACAGCTGGCAACCCTACCTGCCCCCCTGTGAAACAGTTACAGTCAGTAAGATGCACTGAAAGTTACCTGGTTTACAGAGACAGTAGTGAGAAAGGTAACTGGGGTGCTTGGCCACAGGGTCTGTAAGAAATCATTTTGGATGTCACTGTCATGGGCCCATAATAAGGACAGTACTGCATATTCCCTTTCTTCTCTTGAGTTCACATTGCATTTGGTGAACAGGGTATTGAATCAGACTTGTACACACTTACCTTTAACTTGCTTTGACTCAAGAGACCATCTGTATGTTGGCCAGCAGACTTATCTGAAGCAGTGGCATGGAATCGGGGACCATGACCCCTGACATATACTTACCTGGGTGGCACACATTTGTCAGCTGTCTTGTGACAGTTGGTACCAGTGTTACTGTCACAATAAAAATAAGCATTTAAACATTACTTTAAGAAAGAGTTCATTTTCTAAGTACCCCACAAATTTTCCTCACTTTCTAATGACCCTCATTGAACAATTCTAAATAAAGGGAAGAGGCAGGTTTTCTCCTTACCTCTACAAGTACTCATGGAGTAACAGATCTGATCTCATATCACTCCCAAAGCCACTTTTAGCTTCTTTGTTTTCTCCACTGCCCTCACCACATGCACACCGCCACTTGCACACACACAGGCACACGTTGCTGATTTTGATCTTATTGGCACAGTTCTCACAATAAATTCAGCCAGTGATAACAGGGAAAGAACCTTCTACTATCACCAATAGCTATCACCATATAATCTGTGTTAGATTTCAATCTAGGAGGGAAGTCATTTATGCTGTTTGCTTTTGGACCAAAAGTATTGATTTAGATATTTTTTCTTTATCCTTTGGGGCACTTATGACTCCTCTGATGAAAGTAGGAAGGGTGACTGTGAATTGTAACACATAATAACAATCTCTGTAAGCAAAATATGAGTCAGCAATGCAAAAAAAAAAAAAAACATTATAACAATCAATTAATTGTTATGAAACCTTGTTGTTTCATCAAAATAAAATGTTTGGAGACGCACAAGTTAAAATAGCTTTTCATAGAAGGGATGTAATCCTGAAACCACTCTCACTATCACTGTTAGATTTACCATAAACCCATGTTCTCTAACACCTATCTGCATTACTCTAGTTTACATTCCTCCCACCAAAGAACGTGCTGTGGTCAAAGACCAATTTGTAAGAACAGCATGAATGTTGTCAAGGTTTGACAATTTTCTAGACGAATGTAAAAAAATTAAGGGCATATTCCTGGCTAGAGATTACCCCCCCAAGCTTTTTTTAACCAACTCATGTATGAAGTAATAAACAAAAGAAAAACTTTTTTTGCAAGCCAATTTTAAGTCATCATGAAACATTGGTAGGTGTTGTACAAATAGATGAATTTATGGTCAACACCTTTTCTGATGAATCTACCCCCCCCCCCCCACATCTATGCATCACCCTGTACAAAATAAAGATTTTACTAGCTCCTTTATCACAAACAAAAGCATTGATAGTTACGACCATCCATCCATCCTTAGCCCCTTTTCCCATTTTGCACATGGGATCAATGTGCCACTTCAGCAGTGACAATCATCTCGAGCCAAAACTGGGCTATTTTAAGGGAAGAAAGGAATGTTATTGAAAGGGTGGTGGACACAACATGTATTACTTATAGCAGAGGTTGTAACCTTAAAAATATAATTGAACACTCTAGTAAAATATCAATATTCACCAGTCATAAAACCCATTATATGTTCAAGTGCGATTGTTGCTCCATCTGTCCCTATATTATGGTGGAAGAACAAGTAATTATAAAGAATTTACATTTAACATAAAAGGGGCATTTAACTGCTTAACTAGCGGGGTAGTATATGTGACATGTTGCCAACTCTGTTCAGTTTTCTACACAGGGAAAATCAAATGCAAATTTAAAGAGGCATTTATAATGACAGCAAAATAAAAGAAAAATAAATAATGCCCTAGCAAAACATTCAGTAGAACACCCAGATCATCATTTTAAGTTCACAATCATGGAAAAGGTAATACTTATGAATGTGATGGCCCTTGGCAGCTTAAACTAGAAGAGTGTGAGTTACATTGGCAACTTATGCATAGTACAAATTCCAGGCCAGGTATAAATGATCAGATTTCTGTCAGTTGCCTTTTAAAACTAAGAGCTTTGCAAAGCTGACACTACTGTCATTGTTTACCAACAAATTTATTTATTTATTCATTCATAGTCAAGTATTTTTTAGATAGGAATCAATTCTTCAATAACATATTAATCTCATCAGTGGAACTATATATAAAATAAATATATACAAAGATATATAAAACTATACGTGCAGTTTTTGGATGGCATTTTTATTCTTTGGAAGGGAACTGAAAATTAAAAAATTGATTTTGTTAATTTCCTTAACAGTACAGCTTCATTTTTAAAATTTACATATAATTTTAAAAAGAATGGAATGAGTTTTTTGGATACTTTAACAGAGCATACGTGCAATGATTTTAAATGAAGAGTTTACAGAAAGCCAACTTTTAGTAATTCTTATTTGGATTTTTCTAGCTGCCATCCTTAGTCAGGAAAAAAGTATACTTAAAGATCAGTGTATAAGGGCTGCGAGGATGACCTCTCTTTATGATGATGCATTTGATGAATTAGCACTGGTGGCAAGTATGATTTTAGCCATAGGTTACCTCCTCAGTTTGGCAGAAGCCCACGAGCTTATGTTCAGGGTCAATGGGGAGTAAAATACAAACCCTTATTAGGGGTAGGGTTACTATGTAAAGCTAAGGAACAAGGCAACAGTGATTTTGAGAGAGCCTTAGTAATTCAACATGGGCCACACACGTGTGATATCAAAAATATAGTAAAGAAAAATCGCAATATTTCAAAAGGGCAATCCCAGGTTCACCATATTGTAAGGATTGACCTCATTTTTTATTTCTAAAACAGGACCTAATTTAAAGGACAGATTTGATGGGGCACAATTTTATGTATGTCATAGTACTAGTAAGACAGGAACAGTAAAGTGTGGATCTTGTGCTCAATGCTCTTTTATTTTAGTTGTTTAAAGTTTAATATTAGAAAATGATTTAAACTCTAAAGTTTCATTTGTAAAATGAAATTGCCAATAGAAAGGTGTAGCTTAACTTGCTAAATGCTTTAATAATGAATTTCTATATCAGTGCTTTTTAACTGAACACTGACAGTATTTATTGAACTGTCACTTTAAGGATGTTTGCTTTAATTAATTAGTGGCACACAGTGATATATAACATAGTTTTCCTGGTCTAGTGATTCTGATAAATCCTAAGTAGTTCAGGACAAAATAGCTTAATCCATTCTTTTTTTTTTACCAATATGTTTTTATTTTGTATTAAAGTGGTCTAACTCAATAAAATAGTGAAATCCTGTTTCTGACTGCAGCGGTACATGTGTGGGTATTGGTTGGTATTAGCATCGCTACACTTTTAGAATTTTACAGTTTGTAATATAGAATGTTTGCAACTGAGACTGTATCACTACAGTTTATTTTCATGTATATGAATGTAAGATTGCCTATGTCATACATGATAATTTAATAAAGATGTTTCTTGTTTAAAAATATTATTCAATGTAACGTTACAAAAATTGATCAAGTCCTGCCTTCTCTGACATTCCAGTTCTCCTCCTGAACATTATTATGCGCAGATTCCATTTATGTCTATGCATTTTATTTTTTCACCTTTCAAAAGATCTCAAATTCATTTCATTTATCTCCTTTATAACATTCAATAGTTCTGTTATGGTTAGATTCTATTCCGATTTTGATTTTCTAGTAACTGTTGTTTTATAAACCAATATTTTTATTTAACATTTGTTAACCACGAAAGTCTGACTTGCAGAAAAGCAAATTTTCAGGGGAGGCCCAGGGAGAAATGCTCCAGACACATGTCTTTGTAATGTGGGAGGAAACCGGAGCACCTGGAGAAACTCACACGAACGCAGGGAGGACATATAGCTTCCACACAGAATACACCCCGGCCGAGAATTGAGCCAGAGAACTTCTTGCTGTGAGGTGACAACACTACCGCTGCATTAAACATATGCTCTCCCAACATATTTGACAAAGCACCTTGCAGGGAAGGAAATCTGCTAATTAACTGCATTCCCAAAAAACATTTTCCCAAGTATCCCCTTCTTTCCTGTCACACCTCCAACAACTTCTGTCTGCTTGTGGAAAAATTCTCTGAAGTCTACTTGGGATATAAAAATACCTGTGCAAAATTTGCGTGCAAAAATGGTAAACCTTCTAAATTTTGTTACACATTTGGGAGCCATACAAAACCAGCTTCCATTGTCCCCTTGTATACTGCCTTCCCATTTATTTCTCATTCTTTTCTAACCTCTTCTAATATAGTTATATAGTTATGCATTATTTTATATCCCCTACTACTTATCCATTTTTTAATCACAGCTTCTATTTTAGACTTAATTATGAACTCTCGTCAGAGCTAGTCTTTCATTTAACACTCCCGTGTCCCTTTCTCCTTGAGTATACACTGTTATGCCCTGGTAGGGAAGACCGTTTCCAACCCACCGTCCAAATTTATGCTTGGCTTCATCCCACTGTATGATTTTTCCCTACCTAGTTATTAGTTCCAGATACCTTTAATCCCTTGCTAATTGTTTCCAATACATTCCAGCTCCCTCTTGTTTGCTTTCTGTGCCTTGACTTGCACTCATCTCTATCAGTAAAATCTCATTTCTTCATCCCCATGATGGGTAAAAGTTCTCAAAATGATTTGTTACTTTGCAAATATACTATTCTGTATGGTTGCCATTGCTCTCATTAAGGACATGCATCCAAAATCCTACTATATCCTTGTTTTGTCACTCCACCCCCCCCCCGTCTCAAAATTATTTTACTCCACTTTGATTTGCAGTCTTCTGCCTGTGTTATGCATAGGAGTGTTAACTGTGTTGATCCAAAAATCCATTCAAATCCATAACCTCTAAACCGCCTTGTAATGTGAAACAACTTATCACACTTATTTCTTGCCTTCTTTCCCTACCAAATACATTACTTCAGTTTTTTATTTAATTATTTAGTCCAGAGCTTTTCCTCTGGCTTATAAAAATATACCTGATCTGCATATAATATTGTAGGGACTAGAAACATTTTCATTGCTTGCACCTTAGTATCCCTCTTACTTCTCTACTTTTGTATAATCTTTTCTTTAGTCTCTTCTCCAATATCCTTAGCTGCCATAATAGAATTATTTTCAATCCATACACCTAAATATTTCATCTTATCCTAGCTCCATATTTTTATCTCTGATTAATTCATGTGTGCAAATATAGTTTACATTTACAGCCTTTGTTTTATCTTCATTTATTTTATTTCCTGTAAAAACAAAATGTTCCACAACACTGAAATATCATTTTCTGGATTCATCAAATACTGAATAATATAATGTGCGTATAAGGCTATGTTTTCTTGATTGCCACACCAGCTATAGTCTTGAATATGTAAATCCCTTATGGTCTTTGCCAATGGCTCTTAAGTATAAGGCAAATAACACTGCTCATCAGAGAGGAACACTTCTACCTTGATTCTTGCCTCTGATGTTTTATGCATCTTCCTGATTAATCTAATTATTCTGTTAGTAATCTCAAATTCTGTCATTGCCCTAAAATGCCAGCTAACTCTATGGACTACCTTCTCTGCATAAAGACATACCAACAATAGCAGGGTTTTCATGCACCCTGCTTCCCTCTGGATCATTTATGTTCTGTTAATCTTCTCATATGTTTGCCTCCCCTCAACAAAGCCACACTGATCCATAGCTGTCAGTTTTGACAATACCTTAGCCATTCTCTTAACTAATACAAACACTTTATAATTATGGTTCAAAATCGGAATTGGTCTATAAGAAGTTGGGTTTAAAAAGGTATTGCTGTTTTGGGATTATATAACCTCCCTTTTTCCTAAGATGTTGATACTGTCCCTCCTTTTAAAATATTGTTAAGAAAACTTTCCGAGTCTTCATCACATTCTTCCCCCTAACTTTCATATATCACTCTTTTGATTGATTATACATCACAATTTTCATTGCATCACTTCCCATTTTAGTTACTAATTCTTGAACCTCATCTACCTCTAACCATGGCATACTTATGTCTTCAATAAATATTTCCATTGTGTCTTTTTCAGCTTTTCACATTCCTTTGTTCTATATAGATTTTATAGAATTTCCAAAATATCTGTAATACCTCTATAGGGTGTCTGGTTATTTTATTAGTTTTAAGTTCCCTAAGTTTGACAACACCCCTTTCTGTTGCCTTAGTCATTGTGCTAATAGTTTTTGTGATCTGAGGTCATCACAAATACTGTCTAAAAGCAGTGTTTCTAAGCTCATGCATATTATCCAAATACCCCCTTATTTTCCCTTTAGCACTCTAAAATATATTGTCTTCTTGTTCTCTAAAATTCCTCTTTATCTGCAATACTTTAACCTTTGATAATCCATCTAAATAACTCCTATTACTTCTTTTCTATAGATCTATCTCATTTCTTCTATATTTTTAAATTCCATCTGCATTTTATCACACTCCTCAGTATCACTTCTGAATACATTTGTAACTTTTCTAATATATCTTGAATCATCCCAACTACTCATTCCTTAACCCCCTCGGTAAGTAGGACAATACTAGTATCAGTTTTACTTCCTTACCCTGCATCTTTGTTTTACTCTACTGGCAAATGGTCTGAAAAAGTTATTGGCTGTGTTTCAAAGCTTTAAAAGAAACATTCATGCTGCTGTGACATATAATTGCTATCCACAATAACCCAGTTATTGTAACTTGGGAATAATTTGTAACATTTTGCCCAGGTTTCTGCTAATAATTTAACAAGTTCTGCTCCAGATATTATCATACATTTCTTCAAACATCTATTCTATTTTGTTATACTTTCCCTTCTAAGTCCAATTGATACATCTTCAATATATCATGCTCCACTCCCCACTCTTTAGTTTTACCTCTCCCATAACTCTCATACACTCCTTAACAGTAGTTTTATTAAGAATAATCATTATTATTTCATGCCAAAATTTACACATAATGAAAAAAACATGAAAAAATAAACACAAAAAGGATAACTTTCCAATATATTGTTACAACAGATATACAAAGGTACTCCTTAAGTGATTCCAATACAGCTTATCAAACTTGGCACATTTCCAAAGTTTCAATTTATGATTCGACTTACACAGTATTGTGACCCAGTTATATGGGATACTTTCACGGTGTTGAAAAGTTAATGTAATTAGTGTAACAATAACATTCCTAATTTATCCCAACATTGGTGGAGAAGATCCTAACCGGTTTTGCCAAATACCCAGTAAGTAAAACTTGACACTGGTGTGATGCGGTATTCTTAACTCCGCTACAGCTCTGATAGACTCTATCACTCTTGCCCAAAGGGGTTTACCTTGGCATATACTCAAATCAAGTGAAATGATCACACCTCATCACTTCGACAATGTCAGCACCTGCTGTTCTTATTTGTCCCTTTATGTGCCGAGTCAGATGGGGTAATCTACCAGTTGAAAAGGAGTTTAATATAAATCTAGCAAGTTATGGTTGTGTAAATAGCAGTTTTAGGTGGAATATAACTACATCCTAATGTAATCCTCCTTTGCTGCCAGTAACCCCTTATTACCACTACTCTGCTTTGTTGCCCTTCTCCTCCTTCACTGCCATTGTTGGAATCCATCTCACAATGACTGTTACTGCATGTTCCTCTGTCCTTGATACTCTGCTGTGTAACCATTCTATATTCCTTGTCCTTGATACTCTGCTGTGTAACCATTCTATCTTCCTTTTTTTTCAACATTCAAGTGCTCATTTCTAAATAAGCGTGTATCCTGTAATACTACTATATGTAATCTACACATCTTAATAAAATAATTCTCAACTCTCTGCTTCTTATCTATACCTATAATGCCAGTCACATTCCAAAATATGATTTATAGGCCAGTCGTTCTGACAACATACTATTAACTTCATACATTCCACATGACATTTCTTGAACACATTTCCAATTTGCAGCTCACATGCACGTATTAATCTCAGCTCAGCTGTTATATGCAGTTGCAGCTCCTTGTCTCTGTTTGGACCCGTGTCACATTGTCCTAGATTTTTAATGTCAATAAAAGCATTTGAAGATCACTATCATCATCATCTTGACTGCCCAGCACTGATCTCTGGTTCAAGTTCAAAGTGCACCAGTGTTTTTCTTAGTCAGCTCCTTGCACTTTCTTTTGTTACTCATTTTCCTGTGGAGAACTGGACAAGTTCTGTATGCGGCTTGTGCCATTATCAGAGGTATGAACAGCTGAATCTCTTTTGAATTGCTGCCTCACTTTTTGCGAGGTAAACTTTTCTATTTCCATCACCTGTTCTGCTGTCAAAATGTCTTCACTGCTTCCAAAAACATATCCTGAAGACCGCTATGTATTACAATTGCTCTAAAGACCATAAGTCTACATTTGTGCAAGATGATTGGAAGTGCCCTATTTTAATCTCTCACCTGCCTTTTGACATTCTCTAATTTTAGGGAAAAACTCACTTTTCTTCTAACTGGTGTATGTAGAATAATAATTTACCTTGAACATGATTTCCTCTCCTTCATCCATTCCATGGGTTCACAGCCCCATTTTGAAAAATGACTTTTTGAAATCCAGAGAGTAGTTCATGCTGACAAATGGATGCTTGTGCCCAATCCTTTCCCTTTGGCTTTCCAACTAAGAAGGAACCTTTTGCATCTATTTAGTAAGATTTTATCCACCAATCTCATATTGCCCCTGTCTTAGGTGAGAAGAGTTGTACCTCCTTGAGTTGCAGAACATATTACTTCCTACATATCTTTGTATTATACTTCCTTTGGCTATTTTCTGACAACATGCTCCTTTTCCTTGTATGGCCTGCAGAACTGGACAAAGTACTCAAAGCGTGGTCTCATCTAAGCATTGTAGAGAGACAGTACCGCTTTCCTTCTATCCTGCTGAGAATTCCGTCCAGAATTATATTTGCATCTGCTGCCACTGCCCTCTTACTGAATGTTCTTTATACTGGCACAACTGATTGAATAGTTGGATGATTGCAGTATGCCAGCATTATTTTGGGTGAGTTCAGGGTACTGCAGGGTTGGGAATTTGCCCTTTCCCCATTGCTGTGTGCTCTCAGAGTTGGTATATATATAACTAGTAGAAGATGTGGTGAGTGCAGAGCCATATGAGGGGTTCAGAGGGGCTTTCCCTCTCATAAAATATTTATGAATTTTAGATATTGAGTTTTAGTTATTTTACATCAATATTTTAATGTTCAATATTAATAAAATAATATAAATCTTAATGCCCAATAAAAGATTGATGTTCAATAAGAGCTTGATTGTGTGTATGACTGTCAGACCCTAGATCCTTTTCTTGTTCTATTCTTATAAGTTTATCTCCTCCTGGTCGATACATTACAGTGGGATTCTTATTGCATAGGAGCAGTATTTTGTATTTGTTTTCAGTTTTTTTTTTTTTTTTTTTTTTTAACTTTTATTTAGCAATCGTACCTTCTGATATTGTTTTGCATTGACATCAGCAGGTTTTCAGTGGCCATAGCTATGTAGAAACCCACTGCCAATTGGTTGGCCATATAGTTAAATTAAGGTAAGCTGGATAACTTAACTTCATTGGTAACCAACATACTAGACGAAATCACTTCCCTCTAGTAGAAATCTTTGTGGCGCCAACGGGTCAAGACAGAGTAACCTGCGTCTGATGGGACTTCAGAAAATTCAGCTCTGACGAACGTCTGCACTGTTTTTGAGGTTCATTTACTTAAACCATTAATTTTAGTTTTGAGTGCTTCCTCTACTGATTAAATGGACTTATAGGACTGTCTGATCTCAACAACCCAGTGGCTCTCCACCAAGTACCATCTTAATATGGTTCCAGCTATTCACTGATGGAGAAGAGTTTTAGATTCTGCCAGGGAAGGGAAGAAATATAATTCTTATTGACTGGTGTAAAAGTCCGTCTTTTCCAGGATTTAGCTTGTTCTGGAAAAAGCTCAAAGTCCTAGACCATTATTCCATGTTCTTTTATGTATCATCTCTCTCCCCCTCTCTCTGTTACAGGAACAATATCCCAACTTTCATTAAATATCCAACTATCGTGATGATAAAATGAAAGGTTCCTTGCGGTCTTTTAACAACCCAGAAGAAACATTACATCATCTAAAGGAAAAACTTTTGCCAGAGGTAGTTGGAATGATGTGGCACCTATAAGTGTAGGATTCCCTCCAGAAAGAATCAGGACATAAACTGATCGAAGTAAATCTGCAGCAATGTCTGGTTATGGATGGTGAGCAATCCTGGTGGGAGGGTAGGGCCTGGTCCCATGTGCAGAATACGGAATCAAGAAAGTATCATCCTATATGCTCTTTCCACCTTAGATCATCACTGAGAGAACATTTATAATCCATCATTGAGAAGATATGACCAGCTACCTTCAGGTTGTGGAACTTCAAGAGAAGTGCCTGACCCGCTACCATGGAAACAGCACCAGAGACTGAGCCTTTTCAATCGGTGCCAGTGGAAACCAGAGGCACTGAAAACTTATCGAAGGAAAAGAAAAGCTAAAATCTATGTAGAAAAATCTCTCTGATACTTAATGTTTCTGTTCTATCCTGTGGCAGCATTATTTATTATTTCTCACGGGGACCAAAGAGAGAACAAGCACTTATTTTGTGTCATGGATGCTAGGAATAGCATACTGCTGCTTTGTCTCTCCATCTTGGTACCGTCTGGTATTTTTCAAGGTTAGGGTGCTGCTTGATAGCACAGGCCTAATAAAGGTCAGTAATATCTCTTGTGTGGTTAGGGTTTCCTTTTCTATCTTTTGGTTTCTTTTTTATTATTATTTTTTTTTTTAATTTGGCATCATGTTAAAGTGTATTACAGTGTCTATTAGAGGTTTAAGTGCTCCTGCTAAACACTGTTAGTTTATAAAATGGTTAAAAAGTAGTAGTTTGATGTAATATACTTGCAAAAGGTAAGATTAGGAGGAGGTGTGGTACAATCTTGCATTATTTAGGGTTTCCATCTTTTCAGAAGCCCAAAGTGGAACATTTTTTTGTAGAGGCATATTTTGCAGGACAAACCATGCCCACAGCCAGTGCAAATGTCTGAACTCCACTTTTGTCAAAATAAAACCTTAGCCTTGTAACATTTGAGTTGCTTATGCTGTTTCAGCCACCAAGTGTTTCAGATACAAAATAATTGCTTTCTGCAACTATTAAAGGAAACTTAGGAAATATTTTTTGCCCTAAGATCTCAGGACATTTGCCATTTTTAAGTATTTCTCGCAGGACACAATTACCCAAATAGACAATATCATGCACAAAGAGGGACAGGTGGAAACCCTAATTATTCTGGGAGGAACATTGTTATTTCTAATTTGCACAACAGAAAAAGGTGAAGTTATTATTTTTATTAGTCCTGTCCTATGCTGGCATTTAACAGAACCAAAGCAAGAGAGAGAGAGTAGGGCAGTGTGGGCAACTTTTCAAATGTGAGTGGGTACAATTACAACATTTAGTCTTCATGGTCATAACATAGGTTCATAGGTAGGTACTAGGCTATTGGCCCTAGGGCCTATATAAGCCTAGTCAGAAAAGTATCCTGGCTTTTGCAACCCAAAAAAATAATTTTCGTGTGCCCGTGTCGAGCAGAGCCACAGAGGTGATCCCTGGGATGAATTTTCTTTTTCCCATCCAATCATCAAGAAGAGTGCTAATGAGGAGCTTTGTTCGATATAGATGGGTAGTTTGTTCCAGAGTATGGGAAGGCTCTGGGACAGGAATCTATCCCTCCAGCATGTTCTTTTTATTGTAGTGACAAGGTTTAGGTCTCTAGAGCATGTAGCTCAGGGGGATTGGGATTTCTTTAAGTGGAGCATGTCCAACACCTCTGGGTTTGACATAGCTTTGTATGTTAGGCAGAGATCGCCTCTGAGAAGGCGATATGTGATGGAGTAAAGCTGGAGTTTTTTAAGACGGTCTGCATCGGGCATCTATTTGAGGCCAGTAATCGTCTTTGTGAGGTATTTCTGCAGCCTTTCCAGTTGTTGTAGATGTCTTGTGAGGTACATACCAAAAGGGGTGTTGTACTCTATAATGGGTCTAACGAGTGACGAGTAGAGGGAAACAATGACCTATTTTTTTCCCGGATGAGAAACCTTTTGTGATGAGGTGTGTCACGTAGAAGGATTTCCTGACTACTGTGGCGATGTCATTATCAAAGGAGAGACTAATGTCCACCTGTGTCCCAAGGTCTCATCACACTTTCAGTGTTAAGTAGACTACCACCTATCTGGTAGCTCATGGGTACAGAGTTTTTACCAAAGGGGATGACAATGTACTTTTTGGCATTGAGCTTGAGGCCATGGCTTTGGCACCAGGCATCTGTCTCCATGAGGCCCTTTTGTAGGATGTCCACATCATTAGGAGTTTTGATTATGGCTCCTAGTTTGCAGTCATCTGTAAACTTCATTAGCCAAAGACCTTCTGTGTTAGCCTGTACTTCAGAAAAGTACATACCAAACAGGAGAGGACCCAGGACTGAACCCTGTGGTACTCCAATTGTCACTGGTCTGAAGTAGGATTTGGAGTCTGCTACTTTCACAGTGTAGGTTCTGTCAGTGACCAGTTGGCAACCCCATCTTGTGACATAGGGATTTATACCTAGTTTAGTGAGTTTATCTATAATTCCAGAGTAGGGGATGGTGTCAAAAGCCTTGGCAAGATCTAGATAGGGTGTGTGAACCACCTTACCCTCGTCTACAGCTTCAAAGAAGTCTATCAGGTTTAGGAGACATGATCTGCCTTTTACAAACCCGAACTGGGTGGGGTCCAGAAGTTGGAGATTACCAATGTCTTTGTGTATAAGATCCATGATGATACATTCCATGGCCTTGCAGACCAGGCTCGTTAGGCTAATGGGGCAGTAGTGCCCGGGGTTCATGATGGCTCCCCCTTTCTGGAGTGGGATAACCATTGCTGTGTGCCATTCAGTGGGGACAAAGCCTGAGGTGAGGCTATGATTGAACATGGTGCTTAGGTGGGGTGCCAGCTCATTCTGCAGTTTGTGTAGAATGCAGCCTGGGATGTTGTCAGGTCCCATTGATGCTGTGTTTCTTGGTTTTGGAGAGTGTTGTTTTTACCTGTGCAGCTGTGATTACAGCAACTTTGTATTCTTCCGGTATAGAGATGGGCCCTTTATGGGGTGAGAGGGAGGTAATATTTGCACTGTACCTATCTGCCAGGATGTTGGCAATATCAGTTGGTTCTGTACATTTAGTGCTATTGTAATGTAACTCAGAGCAGATCTGAGTGCTGCCATTGAGATACTTGACATAGCTATAGAATGCTTTGTGGTTGTCTTTAGAATCAGTCGCGATTTTGTTTTCGTAACTAGCTTTGGAGGCTTTTATGAGGGATCTCAGCTTCTTACTGAGGCTGACCAGGGAGTTCCTCCACTCATGGGATTTTACTCTTTTTTGCAACAGTTTCTTTCTTCTGTTGTAGAGTTTGTTTATGGCAGGGGACCACCAGATTGGCTTCCTTTTTTTGGAGGATAGCATCTTGGTTCTTTTAGGGATAGCATGAAACATGCACTCTTGTAAGTGCTAATAAATTGCATTTGTGTAGGATTCAGCAGTTGTACCTCTATTGTCTATCTGCATGGGTGTCGTGTTTGACACTTCTGTCTTAAGAAACGTGAAGTTGGCTTTGGAGAAATTTTTTACGGTGGTTTCCCTAATAGGGGGTGGCGGCAGGATGTGGATGTCTAGGGTGAATAGCTTGTGGTCGGATCTGACCAACGAGGAAGTGACCTCTGGTGTGGAACACCAGTCGCCCATGTTGGTAATGACTAGGTCTAGGATACTGCTGCATTGTGTTCCTCATTTCCGAGCTTTTATGTTGGGAAGACTCAACGGAAATTGAGTCAACATATATATGAACACTTGTGATGAAAGGAATTCTTTATACAGACATATAAAAAAGCTTTCTGACCATAATTTCAAATTTGTGGTGTTACAGCAGATTAAGCAGAGGATCGAGGGGGCCCTTAGAAATTGTGGTTGGAAGACAAGGAGATTTGGTGGCAGGTCTTCCCTTAATGCCTACGTCCCAGTTTAAATGATGCCATTTTAATCAGTAGTAAATTAAAGCTTAGGGTGTTGGATAGATAACATTTATTTTCATTTTCATTTTCATATTTTATTTTCCATATACATACACAATACATTTTTTCTTATATATATATATATATATATATATATATTATATTTTTTGTATATGGTATGAATTCATGTTATATCAAATTTTTATTGTCACGTTATTTATAGTGATGATTTTTGATGTATTTATATATATGTAATATGTATTTGTGAATATTGTTTTATATATATATATTTTTTTTTTTTTTCTTGATAATATATATTTTTTTTTAGTGTAATATGAAAGTTTACTTATTTAAAGTTATAGTATTTTTAAGTCAATTGATTAGTTTATATGTTAGTGGTACTTTAATATTTAATGACTGTGGGGGTGTGGTCTTGTATATAAATGCTTAATGTGTTTTAATTCACTTTGTCTGATGAAGTTTGGTCAGTGTACCTTACGAAAGCACTAACATTGTGATTTTTACTGAGTGTTTTTGCAGTAAACAATGTGGTCCTTATTTTCAGCTGTGTGGTGGTGTTTTTTTCTCAGTTTGTATGTGCTACTTGGTTGTTCCTAGGATACTGCTGCCCCTGGTGGGGGTGTGGATAAGTTGATCCAAGACATTGGAATTTATGAATTCCAGAAAACGTTGAGCAAAAGAGCTGGTACAGGAGTAGTTTTCCCAGTTAATAGTGGGGTAGTTGAAATCGCCCATTATTAGGGTGGTGGGTTGTACCCTAATATTTTCCAGTGTGTCAAGATATGAGGAGTGGGAATCCTGGGGCATGGTGGGGGATCTGTAGCAAGTTACAATTTGGATTGCTTTCTTGCCCAGAGTTAGTTGCACTTGGATAATCTCGGATGCATTATGCTGGACAACTAGCCTGGAGGTGTGGATATCCTTAATGAATATGGACACACCTCCGCCTTTAGTGTTTCGGTCTTAGTTAGGTGGCCGAAAGGTGTGGTATGTATTATAGCCTGGTAATGCAGGGTTGCTCTCTGGAGCCTTGAATTAGGTCTCTGTCACTGCACAGATGCCGATGTTCTCTATTTTAAGGAATACCTCGAGTGAATGCATTTTGAGGTTTAGACTTCTAGCATTGAGTAGTATTACCCTCAGATTTTGCTTGCTTGTACCTGTTAAGGTGGTGAATTTGTCATTTGAACCTTGCCTAAAAATGGCACTATAGGGGTGTCAAGATCCTTAGCCAGTATCCAGAATCCCAAGGGTGACACGTGCAGGCCTTCTCTGGCAAAGCATCATGGTCTGTCGATCATGTCATCCCAGGCAGACAGATACTGGATCCCCTTAGAATGACACCAGAAGCTTAGCCAATTGTTGAAGTTGATCATTTTGTCCTTGTACTGTGGTATCATTCTGGGTGATAGCAGGATGTTACTCAGGGCTAGGGTCATACCTCCCTGGGCTACATGATCGGAGAGCTCCTCCATGTCTCTTTTCATGTAGTCTAGGGAGGTACATCTCAAGTCATTCACACCAACATGGACAAGGACATGCTGGACGGATAGACTACCCATGCTCTGGAACAAGATTCCAATCTACATTAGGCAGAGCTCCTCGCCAACACTCTTCAAGAGAAACCTTGATGAGTGGATGGGAAACAAAGTTTACCCCAGGGATCACTTCAATGGCTCTACTGGACAGAGGCACAGGGAACTAATCTAAGGGGGCGGCGAAAGCCAACACATTCTGGCTCGGCTTATAAATGCCTTCAGGCAGATAGCCTAGTACCTACCTATGACAGTCTCATATTAGTACTTGTTGTGGAGTGACCTGAGTGTGTGCATTATGTGGCAGATCCTGGCACCTGACAGGCAGCTGACAATAACTTTCTCCTTGTTTAGCCTGGTGAGTGGAACATCAGTGTGCCTGACCATAGAGTCACCTATGACTAGAGTGTTGGGTACGTTGTTATGCCTTATGGGCTGTGGTCGAGTGGCACACTGAGTTTTTGGGTTATGTGTCATTTGGGTTGTGTTGGGGGGGGGGTGGAGGCTGTTTGCATCTGCTTTGTAGGTCTCTGTTGCTTGAGCAGATTTTTATTCAGAGCCTCCGCGAATGTAGGTGTGTGTTTCATGCGTCTGTGTGTGTGTTTTGGTGGTGTAGGTTTTGTGGGGCTATGTGATGAGTGTGGTGTGGAGCAAGTGTTTACCTTCTCCTCTTGACTATCTAGTCTAGTCTTGGGTGACGAGAGCTTTGCTTCCAGTCTGGCTATATAAGTGCATCTCTCACAGGTTGTAGTGTTGGGTGGTAGGAGGAGAGGGGTGTCTGTGTACATGAGGCAATTGCTGCATTGCCCCAAGATGCCCAGATTCATCAGGTAGACAGGAGAAAACACCGGGAGCTGATCCTTAGACATGCCTGGATAGGTGCTTATTTATTAAGTACTAAAAACTGTTTTCCTCTAGACAAGTGAGGAAAGTTGAGTGTTGTAGTAATTTGTAGCTTATTTAGTGCTTACAATGAGTTCTGAACAAGTGCTGAGTTCAAAGAAACAGATTTTAGCGCTAAAACTAAATAACTGGCTAGTTCTAAGGGAAAATTTGAAGAGCAGACTTTATGGCACCGGGAATAGTTTAACCATAGTTAAGCGGCGATGCATAAAGTGTATTTTTTTTAATATAACAGTAGCAAATGAGCAAACTGATTTAAACCAATAAAAAGCTAAAAACTGAGTCCCGTTCCAGCAGTCTTCGACAGGCAGTTTCTAACTGCACACTCCTGCACTGAAACTATGCAATAGTTTCAGGATTTTCTTTTCTTTATTACTTTACCACAAAGACTAGGAGGCTCCTATACTTAATGCAGAGACTTTAATACAGTTAGGGATTGTATTTTACACCTAACTGAAAAGCAAGAAGACCACAGACAGTTTTAAATCACTACTGCAGGGAAATGACAGCTGTGCAAAATCTTACTATAACAGTGTCCCAAACCTAAGACAGTATTCCTAACAGAAGGGGATTTCCTACCAAGGATAGCACTTCTGGCCAGTATACCAATGCCTTAGCATTTACAGTCACCATAGTCACACATAGGCTCCCTGCACAAGGTGTAGGGCATAAATACAATATACGGACTCACACATTCAGAACTGAAAAAGCCCCAGAAGGAACAGAAGGTACCTAGGGAAAAGGAAGAACGTGTACATCCATAAGGATAAAACAGAGAAGAACCCATCGGCCAGGAGAGAAGAGCAACAAGCTAGAGCATGGGGGGCAGAAGGGAGCGAATATTGCAACAGTTATGGAAAGATTTTACACATCTGTACTATGTCCTTTCATATCACTATTGCATTATTTCTAATAGAAGTGAGAGTACAAAAGCTCAAGTGGAAATCTGGGAGTAGGAAAGCACTGAAGATCCCTCTAGAAATCCAAGCAGAATAACCCTGGCAAAACCACCTCTAGCCCTGGAGATAACATCCAACTTGGAATGCCCAGTGAATGTATGGACAGAGGACAAAGTAGCAGCCTCAGAGATGGAAATAGTATCCAGCCACTTAAAAAAGCACCAGACGAAGCCACAGCTCTGGTAAAATGAGCCTAAACTGAAGAGGAAAGGCATTTACCATGAAAAGAAGAACAAAATGAAATGACTTTTGAAATACAGGAAGAGATGGTCTGCCTATGCACAGCTAAACCCAAAGACCTGGAATGAAAGAAAACAAAAAGTTGATCAGATTTGTGAATACCTTTAGTTTTATCAAAATAATATCTGAGCCGTGTATGCAAATCCCAGGTGTGAAGAACCTTCTTACTGGCAGATTGTGGAGAAGGAAAAGGAAGGCAAATGAATAGATTGATTGAGGTATAAAAGATGGATTAGTATGAAGAGACCCCTGTCTCTGTGGAAAACTAACAAAGGAGGAGCAGCCATGAGAACCTGAAGTTCAGATACCCTCTTGGCCAAAGTGAGAGCCAAAAGAAGAACTGTCTTTCAAGTACAATGTTGTAAGGAAGCTGAAGGTGCAGGCTCAAAAGGAGCTTGATTCAATTTTTCAAGAATAAAACTAAGGTCCCAAGAAGGGAGAATAGACCTCCGGAGAGGCCCAATATAAAGGATGCCTTTAATAAACTGCTTGACCTCAAATCTAGAGGTCAAGGGCAGACAAGCAGAAATTGTTGACACATGAGCTTTAACTGAAGAATATGCGAACCCAGCATGGAGCAGGTTACACAAATAAGAGAGAATATCTACAGATAGGGATCTTTATGGCGAGAGAGGCACTAGTCAGATTTCCTGGTAGTGGAATTCCTGGTCTCCTGCAGGACCAAATACACATCCTCAGAAAAGGAGTGCCTACAAGGAAATAAAACCCTGTCACCCACAGTGTCAGCTGAAGAGTGGACAAGTGCGGATGGATAAGAGACTCATAGCCAAATGAGAAAGAAGGGGGAACCAATGCTGTCTGGTTCAAACGGAAGTCACTAGCAAAATTCTGGGACTTTAACTCTGGAACAGAATAGAGGAAGCTCTTGGCCATAAGAAGCATGTGAATGGTGAAAGTCATGCACCTATGAACTCTGACAAAATTCCTGGCAGTGACTGGCACCAGATAAAGAAGAGATGGTAGAAAGGCAATAGGAGACGTGGCCTTGGGGGTAGGCACAGATGCTAACATAGGATGGTCTGGATGCTGCAACCAAGAAAAACATGATCCTGAGAGAGAGTCAGAGCTGATTTTTGAATGTATGATGAACCCGTCTCTTCAACAGGGAAATAGTAAACTGGAGATCCTGAAGCAGAGCTTTGAGGGAAGAAGCTTGAATGAGCAGATCACCCAAATAAGGAAATACCTGAACCCCTCACATCCTGCAAAAAGCAATGACAGGAGTGAGACATTTGGTGAATACCCCTGGGTCAGTAGAGGGGCCAAAGGGCAAAAGAGAGAATTGAAAATTTAAGGAAGAAACAGAAATGTAAAAGTTTCCTGAAAAGGGGATGGATAGGGATATGAACGCAGGCATCTTTGAGAACCAGAGAGACCAAAAGGCTTGGGGAAGAAGAGAAGAAAACAAGGTTTAAAGAGACAACATCCAAAACGAAGTAATCTTGAGAAAGGTGTTGAAGTGTAAACAATCCAGAATTAGACTCCAGGTGCCCCCATTTTTGGAAACCAGAAGCATTCTGGAATAACCCCCCCCCTTCCTTTTCTGGGCCAGAGGTCCAGCTTGAATGGTGCCCTGGGCCAAAACAGAATGAAGCACCTCTGAAAAAAAGGAAGCTGGTCCTGAGGAGGTTGAGGGATGGCCAAAAATGGAGGAATGGTTTTCCAGACCATGAAATACCCCTTGCAGATGAGACAGAACAGTCTGATGTGATTCTCATCAAGTTAGGAAGGGACAGGACAAGACAAAGGATAAAAGAACCTGATCAAGGGAAAGGGGAAGCAAATTGTCAAAAGAGCCCAGCTTGTCCTGAAAGGAAGGTTTCTGGGAAGTAAGAATTTCAGTAGACTTAGAAGAAGGCACATGTCTAGAACCCTTTTTACCTTTAGGTGGGGGCTGTGATTTCCTGTGAATAAAAGCAGATTTGGAAGGATAATTCTTTTGAAACTTAGGAACAGGAGAAATAAATACACATTTAAATGCCTGTAAGGTCTTGTCCTTATCCTGAAAAGACTTGAAAAGTTCAACAGCAGGGGTACTAAAGAGATTTTTATTGTCCAAAGGAGTACCCAACAATCTGGCCTTAATGTCATCAGGAAGAGCCTGAAGATGAAGCCATGAATAATGCCACATAACAGAACCAAATGTGACACCCTGGAGGAAGCATCAGCTGCATCATAACTGCATGTAATAATAAAAGCAGGCAACTTGACAGCCGATACCCAACAGGGAAGGGCAGAGGCCTTCCACTCAGAGTCAGGAAGATCAGAAATAACTTCAGAGACCTGAGAAAAGAGGGCCAAAACACACCTGGCCACACATTCATTGCCCAGCCTCTCCATGGCCCTACAATCCTTATCAGAAGGCAGTCATTTGGTAGAAGGCAATAGCTTGGAGGCCTTGCCCAAAGAGACAGATACTACAGATGTATCAGAAGGGCATTTATACAAAAATTTACATTCATCAGGCACATTGTAAAGTCGGTCAAGTTTCTTGAAAGAAGTGGGCTGAGAATCAGGGTCCATAGAAGCTGTTGAAAATGTATTGAAGTGGCAGCCAGAAGAGGGGAACAGGAGAAGGTTTGGGAGACTCCATCTGAAGGAGCTTGCAATATCTTTTCTGGATATAAGAAACTTGAAAGCAATCCCACTTAAAGAAGTCCATCATACAGGCAACAGTGTCCCCAAAAGAAAGTTCCTATGAACAGAATTTGACAAACAGAATCCTCATCCTCTAAACCATAATCCAGAGTGGAAGGGATTTGGTAGGAGTATGCTAAGGACTTCTCCCCAGATCCTGCTCTTCATCAGAGGAATCCATTTCCATTGGCCTTTTAAGAGGAGTGAAATACCTGGGAGGTGTAGGCACGAGACACCCTTTGAGGAGGGTTTAAAGCCATCAAAGCATTAAACAACCCTGAGTAAAATCCTGACATTCACATTTTTTTTGCTGCAGGGGAAATATGCTTGGTTTTCTGTTTCTTTTTCTGCATGAAACACTCCAGGTGGGTCAGACTCTTGATGACACTCAATAAGCATAGTAAGGATATCCTCCCTCACTAAAATCTGTGGAATCCCTCTCTGTTAATCGGATATAATCAGCCAAGGTTCCCCCTCAACATCTGAAACAGATGTTTGCAAAGCCTCTGAAGACAAGCAAAAAGTAGAAACTGTGCTGGCCTCTGATGGGGTTGCAGCAAATGAATTTGAAGCAACCACTGGATGATCTTCCAGACTCGAGAGAGATATATAGGGCAGCTGAACAGCAGTCATATCAGACCAAAGTTTCTTGGCCTTTTTCATGGCTAATGGTTGACCATCGAGACAGAAGACTTCACCACAGTACCTTGAGCCAACAGCTTAAGACATTGACAGGAGGAGAGATGACTACATAGGGCCTTAGTCAATACTAAATAAAAAGAAGATAAGGAGAAACCTCAGCGTGACACTTATATGAAAAAAATGGCTTGGTAACCAACACTAGAGAAAGGCATTCAGACTGAAGTTCAATGATGGCATTCAGATTGGTGCCCAAGACGTTCTGAATGTGTGCATCCACATGTCACCTTTATGCATAGGATGCATACATGTGATGTACAGTGCTTGTAAATAGAAGGCTTCAGTTTACTAGCCAGATGATGGACTATCCTTGGCAAGAGACCCCCTTCTGTTAGGAACACTGCCTTCCGTTATGAATACTGTAACAGTGATATGGAAAGACATACAAGTTTTATTGATGTCTGGAAGGAACTGCATCCTAATGTGGATGAGTATACTTTATAACCCGTTGAAGATGTATGACCTACTGAATTGCAACCATCATCCTAGCCTGCACATACAGACCACAATGTGGTTATCTGCATTTTTATTTTATTTTAATTAGAGGGTCACCTTAAGAAAGTTTGAAGACTAGACCACCCCCCCCCCACCTCTCCTTGAAGAGGAGCTTATATCTGATATTTAACTTAGAGTGGAGCATTTTATACAGGAAAATTCCTTAGATACTTTCAGCGTATATCCTTGCGGAGAGCAATTATAATTAAGAGTTAAGAGTTTGTGTACCTTCAGAAAATTCAGATTGATGAACAAATGAGATAAAATTGAAAACAGTGGTTAAAAGGTTGCATGAAACTTGCAGTGAAAGTAGGTTAAGAAAGGTGGATAACTTGACAATTATAGGTTGGCACATGTGCAATTAAGCAGGAAGCTAGCAGAGAGGATGGATCTGTATTATAAGAGGGCAGTATTTTGTGCTTGGGTCCATGCAAACAAGCATAGGAAAGCATTAGCATGTAAGCTTTAGAGCAGGAGGGATAAGGGTGGTTATTAATATTCAATGGCGGGGGGACAAAAGAGAAGGCATAGTTAAGCAATTTAGCAAATTTTGCAAGTCATCATAAGCTCAATATGAAGAATTGCCTAAGGCTCAGAAATTATTTTTTTTAACAGATGGTGGTCCTACTGAGCATTTCTAAATGACAAATAGTTGCAGTCTCCACATCCTTTACAGTTAATGATGTGTTATGTGCTATTAAAAATGCTCCATGGCCTGATGGCCTCAATATGAACACGCATAAAGCCCTTTCACAGCTTTTAGTTTCTATTTGCTACCTATAAAAATTAGACTTCCGTCTGTGTTTCACCCATCCTCCCCACTATTACTGTCTTGCCCAAACCAGGGAGGGATCCTAAGGAAATAAAAAAAAACTATACCCTAGTTCATTATTAGATGTAGATGTGAAAATCTATGAGAAAATGCTGTCTGATTGTCTAAAGTCTCTTCTCCCCTCACTTATTTTAAATACCAAGTGGGTTTGTAAAACATAGATCTAGTGTTGTCTGTATCAGGGCATTAACTACACATATGCAAGGATTTTGGGGGTGTTAACACATCTGCAGTGGCCATGCTACTAAACATTGAAAAGGCTTTCAACACCATATGCTAGAAAGTAAGTTTTTAGATTTATGGATTACCCTTGGGAATTTACATCTGCAGTGAAAGCTCTGTATGCCTATTCCAGAGCTCAGGTTGTTGGTTAATGGCTGTCTATCAAATCTCTTTTCACCGGCTTAAGGCATTTGGCAGGGATATTCTATATATCCCAGCCTTTTCCTTTCAACTACAGAGACAATAAATTGAATTTTGAATGAAATGTATCACATAAAATGAGAACTCTATGGTATTCAAATAAATGCACTTCTGTTTGCTGATAATCGCATAGTTTTAACTTGGGAATCCATCACAAAAATCCCAGTAATAACTCCAATACTAGAAGACTGCAGAGTAGTCAGGTCTATCACTACATTTGCATAAATGTGAGATTTCTGCAGCCAGTCAAGTAGCTGTCAACCTGATGAGGTCTGATTCTGTCTCCCTCTGCCCTGGTCTAAGAATGCATCCTGATATTTGGGTATATACTTGTCTTGGGACAGCAGTACTGCTGAGAATATTAAATAAAATGTAATCTAGGAAAATGGCTAATAAGGAACAATAGTTGTTGACAGTGGTGGCCCGTGCAATCGGACTGCAGAACTGCAGCCCTCCCAGCAAAAAGATTGAAGTTTGGACACTTACATTTGAAGAAAAAAATAAAACATTTATTTAAATATTTTATTTGTTGTGCTAATGTGCTCTAAGCGAGTCAGACTGACTCGCAAAGTCCTGGAACTCGAACTGTGCATGCTCGTCGAGTTCTGTTTTTTTTTTTTTTAATTTTATTTAGCGAACGTTTCTGTAAATCTAGACTGCTTTACAAGCAGTCCAGATATAAGAGAAGGCATTAGTGTGATGCCCATAATTCTATGCAATTTAACCGCACAGTAAAGTAGAAGGGGGTTCGGACTGCTACATCCGCAGTCACGTACGTGACATGGACGGCTGTATTGCTACTGATTTGTTTCTCACTCTGCTTTTTGAGAAGAGAGCAAGAGCCATCAGTAGTAGTAGCCTGTAGCAGACTAAGCACAGTACTTTGATTACTTGTGCTATGGACGGTACACTATCGTTGGTGGTGAAAGTTGAAGTTCCATAAACAACTTTGTTTTTTTCAGCTTGCTTGCCTTTTGCCTTGCTTATGAGTAGCTGCAGTCACCGAATCAGAGAGGAAGAAAGAGTTCCTTTCCTTGTAAAGGAGAAGACGACGGACAGTCACAGTCACTTTTTTAACAAGTGAAGTTATTAAACTGAGGTAGGTGCTGGACTTGGCCCTATACAGATGTCAATGTAATTTTTTTTTGCAGTACTCTCGAATGCAGCAGTGAAATCTGCACTAGCTAGATCATGATGTCAGTCTGTAATATTGTATATTGCCGTCAGAACTGTTTATACTCTACATAGCCTAACAGAGTCTCAGTCTTTTTTGTGATTTGACTCTCCTAAGCTAATAAGTCACTCCATTCATCAGCTGAAATGTAAACAGGGCTTCTGTTTTTTCTTCAGACAAAGTGGTATTGTCTTTGACATGTAGATAATATAAAAGATTAATTAGGTATGGTACTACTATTTTTTTCACAGTACCTTCATTGAAGGTTGTGCGTCAGGGCTGGCAACTCGGCATGAAAAATCTACTGCCAATCATTAGCAGACCAGAGTTCCGATGTGGCAACCCCTAACCGGGAAAAAGCCGAAAGACACAACAACTACTATTTTTTTTCACAGAGTTCAAGGCTTAATTCTTTTTCCATTTCTGCCACTGGTATGCCTGTAAGCAAGTTATATAATGAAATGGTGATCTTAAAATATCACCATAAAGAGTTGATTGTGTCCAGTGGATTATCTGGTTAATATATAAAATTAATACAATATGCAAATTGCAGTACAGTAAAATAGAATTTATGTGGTACTGAAAATTATTTTACTTTTCCTGTTTTGTTATTTTGGAAACTGCAATAAAGAAAAGAGGCATGTTGTCTGTGGATACCAAGGGCCCAGGTATTCATAGACTACATACATAGGTTTTAAAAAGTATTTGTTGCATGTCCTCTAAACATCAAAGATAACATATAGGAGATTATGATTCAGGGTGTGCGTGTGTGGGTGTAAAATGTCCCAGTTAAATATACCTGGTAGCTAGACTCAAACCATGCACCTTGCAATAGGTAGCAACAGCTTGAATTTCCTTCCCACCCCCACTTGTGAAATTATTGCCTCATTTGTGGTTTTATGGGTTTTGAATAATGACGGGCATTTGAATTTTAGACTTCTTATTCTTCAGAAAGTACAAAACACAAAACCTTTTATTCTAGCAATATTCTGTTTATAAGAATGATATTAGAAATCTGTCGCTATTTTTGGGGCTGTATTCCTCCATTATTGGCTTTGTCCAGGTTTTTTGTGCCGAGAGGTTGAGAGCTATGGTGAGAGCTGAATTTACTGAATATGTTTAGGGAGCTATATTCCCCCATTATTGGCTTGTGTTTTGTACTAACTAAGAGGTTGAGAGTTATGGTGAGAACTGAATGCACTAAATAATTGCCATTTAAGTTTTAGTCTACCTGTCTTTCAAGAAACAGCTGATTTGGCAAAGTGGTGTGTTTCTCTGACTGTAGTGCATAGGGTCCAGGGTAACACAGCATTTTATTTTAACAATTTTACAAGATTATACAAGCCATGTTTAAAATGTGTCCCTACTTTTTCAGCTTTTGTCCCCCCAATAAATTTTGGCTTTTTCCAGATTTCTTGTGCTTCAAAGTTGAGAGATACAGTTGAGTGTCAAGTAGATTTTACAAGGGGCTGAGAGCTTGGAGAGAAGTTTAATGCTGCTTATGCGGAGTCTGCTTGTATTGTTAATAGCACAACAGGTAGTGTACTTGCTTTTTATGCAGAAGGCTGTGGGTTCTACTCCCACAGTCTATAGATGCATTGCTGTTACTGTACTGTGTTGTACTTTTAAAAGGGGGTGGATGCTGCAGTCCTGAGAATGTCCTCTTTGGTGGAGATACCTAGTAACAACGAACCTGTTATCCATTCCCTATTGCAATATTACTAGTTATCATTTTTTTTATTTCAACATAGGCAATTTATTCCTCAGTGGCAACAGGCACTTTATTTGTAGATGAAACAATGAAATATAGTTACTTGCTAGCAGCAACCTCTTCATTAGTTACAGATCTCTTTAATGTGGAATTATTTAGATTACTTACTTCTGCAGAGATTGTGCATATTTACTGATACTGGTGGATTGTAGAAGACTTTTATGATGGAAATGTTCTTAACTGGGCAGATTTGTCATTATTAGTGCATGCATTTTGCTTTATTGTTTACTGGAAAAATGTTCAAAACAATAAATGTAAAATGCCCTCTAACAGCTGTACTGTATTATACAAGGAATATAATATAATACAATCAGGAAGGTGTATCAAAGAACACATGTATGTTTCTTGTGCAAGGGGCCTATGATTTGAAAACAGCCCAGAGTTAATCTTTATCTGCTACTGGCCAGATGTATTTTCTTTGAATGTGGGTTTCAATGCTGTTTCAATGAATATGAGTTTCAAGGGCAGAGAAGTTTTAATGCTAAGTTTATTTTCATTGTGAGACTGCATTGCTTTGTTTAGCAGATTTCTATTAGTGCTTGTGTTGTAAAATGTAAAATAAAACTTTTAAATGAAATCCAAATCATCGTAAAAGTAAAGCAGTATGCACATTACAGTGTTTATGGTAAATGTGGTGAAAATGGCCAAGTCATGGTACGTTGGAATAGCTGGAGGGGGAGGCCCCATTTGACCATGATTTTGTGAGGAGAGGAAGGGCGGCAAACTCAGACAGCCTCGGCTAAGCTATGCCTCGTAACTGTCCAGATTTTTGCAGAATGAATAGATTTTTGCTTTATATTTTTGGTTTGTTCCTCATAAAATGTGTGGTTTTCTGGCAAATCATTTAGGAATGAAGTCACTAAATAATGACAGACATTGAGTTTCAGACTTCATACTCGACAGAAAAATGCATGCTAAAGTAAGACCCGTTCTGTCAACTGACTATGTTTATATAAGAGCAACTTTTAGTACTGTCCGTATGTTCCCCCAATATATTTGGCCTTGTCCACATTTCCTGTGCTAAGAGGATGAGAGGTACACTCAAATCACTTTATAGAATTAGGTATATCCAAACCTCTCAACTGTCCCTGATTTTGGCTCAAAATGTTACTCTCCCCTAATAGTCCCTCCGCAAAATGGCAAATTTGGAAGAAAATGTGGAAGGTTTACAATTAATAAATAACTGTAATCAGTTATAGATTACTTTTAATTTCATAAATGCATGTAGAGTCTCTTATTTTGTCAAATATGAAAGGAAACAGTCACCTATGCTGGGTAAAGTGCCTTGATAGAGCAAAAGCAGCAAACGGCAAATATCAAAATAGCAGGATAAGCTCAAAGGCACACCAGTAGCACAAACTCCAAAAGTCCTTTGCGAAAAAACCTTTATTATAGCAGAACTGCACCAAAAAGTAAGCGCTTTCACGTTCAGATAACGCTTCTTCAGACTTCAATGTTAGATGGGTAAATTTCCAACACTTATATACATTTTATAGAAACTCAATTAGTTAATCAAACAATTAACTTAGTGAATTTTTAAAGTGCCAGTGCTCAATATGCATGAATATGCAGCAAATATCTAGAACAGTTAAAAACGAAAACAGAGAAAAACCACTGCATTATATAAAGAAAACTAAGTGATTAAATTAATTCACATAAAACTATGTATATATATTTTTTATAAAACATGTTAAAAACACATTGAATACTCATTTAAAAACAACATTTAATAGCTTAATGTTTAAAAGCCTTAGCTGCTAAAAAAGGTTTTAATGTAATTTTGTCATTTAAGCCATGTATGTGTGCCTGAAGTCTGAGAATCCACCTGTTCTCTACCTCCTCTGTGCGATTCTTAACATTCCCTAATCTGCTGTCAACCTTAACCAATTCTAAAACCTTAAACTTAAAATGATGAGTGGACCCTTCGTCCATAACATGTTTTGCTAGGGCGTTAGTGGCATCTTCCTTGTTAATAGCGTATACATGCTCTCTTATACGCTCACGCAAAGTGCGGTTCGTTTTACCTACATAATATTTTAAGCACAACTGACATTGAGCTAAATATATTAAATTCTTAGACCTACAGTCAGTATAGCTTTTAAAAGTGTAGGTTCTGCCAGTGTAAGGATGAGTGAATGCATTTTCTGTAGTTATAAACCTGCACTGATTACACGTCCGACAGGGAAAAGTACCTTCCCTCTGTGACTTAGGATGTTCTACATTTGTCCTTTCATAGCATAGAAGTCTTTTGAGGACCTAATGGTGTAAATACGGGAATGTATAGGAAGCCATGCTGGAGGAATAATCTACTCCACCGCACCAGCATGCATCCACGACATGTTCATAAAAATGTGGTAATGAATCAGACCTTAAGAGTCTCTAAACTGACCACCGATGAGATAGCATTTGATGAACAGAAGGATGTTTTAGAAAAGAATTTTGTACACAGAGGATATAACAAACTAGCAGTGCACAACACTATAACTATGGCAGGTGAACTGAGAAAAGATAGAGGTCGTCCATTCTATCATAATAAACCAAATATTATTAATAAGAATAAGAAAGATACACCTACCTCCATAAATAGACTTGTCATACCCTATACTAATAGGAATAGTCAAATAAAAAAGATAATAGAGAATAATTGGAAGATTCTAACTATGGATGAGAGAATCAAGACATTAGTTAAAGGAACACCAAATATAGCATACAAGAATTTGAAGTCCCTCAAAAGACTGGTTAAGGTTGACAGCAGATTAGGGAATGTTAAGAATCGCACAGAGGAGGTAGAGAACAGGTGGATTCTCAGACTTCAGGCACACATACATGGCTTAAATGACAAAATTACATTAAAACCTTTTTTAGCAGCTAAGGCTTTTAAACATTAAGCTATTAAATGTTGTTTTTAAATGAGTATTCAATGTGTTTTTAACATGTTTTATAAAAAATATATATACATAGTTTTATGTGAATTAATTTAATCACTTAGTTTTCTTTATATAATGCAGTGGTTTTTCTCTGTTTTCGTTTTTAACTGTTCTAGATATTTGCTGCATATTCATGCATATTGAGCACTGGCACTTTAAAAATTCACTAAGTTAATTGTTTGATTAACTAATTGAGTTTCTATAAAATGTATATAAGTGTTGGAAATTTACCCATCAAACATTGAAGTCTGAAGAAGCGTTATCTGAACGTGAAAGCGCTTACTTTTTGGTGCAGTTCTGCTATAATAAAGGTTTTTTCGCAAAGGACTTTTGGAGTTTGTGCTACTGTTGTGCCTTTGAGCTTATCCTGCTCTTATTTTGTCGGCTGCTCAAGTTAACAGTACTAATATTAAAAGTGCCCCTTCTTTGACAGGTTCCCAGTTGTATTGTGTGGGTATTTTATATTTTTGCATCACATTTTTGGTCCGTTTTTCATAAAATTGTGGTTTTCTGGCAAATTAGTGGCAAATCATTAAAGACTGAAGTTAGAAAATAATGACAGACATTTGAGTTTCAGATTTTATACCCTTCAGAAAATTCATACTAATGCAAGACCTACTATTCTATTATCTTCCTAAGTTTATAAGAGCAATATTTTCTAATTGTCCTTATTTTTGGACCTTTGTCTCACTTCTATTTATGGCTTTGTCCAGATTTCTTGCTCTGAGGCTGAGAGATATGACAAATGTATCAGGGCCATCACCATCAGCCAGAGACATTCAATTGTGACATACTTGTTGCACCCCACTTAGTGACTCTGGATGTGTCCAAGCAAGGCAAGGAGCAGTTATGCAGTGTAAGTGTGCAGAGTATCTCCCCCATCCAAGGTAGACACAAGTACTACACTGGCTTTTCATCTGTCCTTGATTTTGAAGAATATTCTGGTTGTCATATTTTTATACTGTTGATTTATGCTTCTTATTCAGAAAATGCATGTCATTGCAGTGCATGTTGCACTGTGTTTAAGTAGCAATGCTTTAATGACCATCAGGTAAGCTTATCTGAGACTGTAATATGCAAGTAAGCTTTATTAAGCATGCTGTTAAAGAATTACCAACATTGAAGGCCTTTTTATTGCCATGCAGAGAATATTTACATAACTAGATAGTGTATAAGCCTTAAGTACTGAAATACATATGACAGTATTTGTAATAAAGGACAGGATTACAGTATTTTCAGAAGCTCATTACATTTGTTGGAGACTTCAGTCATCTTTGCAGACTTTACCTGTAAACTAAACAGAATGCCAGTCTATCGTGTGTGGTCCATAACCTGTGCAGTAATCCTTTAAGCAATTTGTCTTGAGCTAGTTTCTTGTTTGCTCTTCATTTTTTACTTTGATCATGTTTTCCCCATGAAACAAGTAGATAGTTGTTGTCAGGTAGCAGGTCTTTTTGATAAGAAACATTTTTACAAGTGGGGGTATTGCTACTTTCAGCATGTTACTTGGTACTTTTATAAAGCTAAATAAAAATTATAATTAAAACTGCAGTGCAAGGAGAAGTGGTTTGAGTTGAGTGCTGCTTGTTTTTTTTATACCTGATTTTGACTGTAATTCCAGTAATGTATTTAAAAAGTAATTTATTTTTTCATGCTTCACAACTTTGTTTCCATCTAGATATTAAGTAAGTTGTCATGTAGCCAATGCATTGAAATATTTTTTTTTCTTCTCCACCTCATTTTGCCTTAATTGGACTCTCATGATGATGGTATGGCACCCAGGGCAGCGTATTTAATTAAAGTCCAGGTTTTGTGGTTTGAGCATAGCCCCACCCCTTTTTGTTGACCACACCCCTTCACATTAGACCCACTTATTCAGCTGTCTCCTGCAGCCCCCCTTTGATTTGAAGTCACCAGCCTTACCTTTCAACTGTACAGATTTTTGCAGAATGTCCACAGTTTGGCCTCAAAATTTCAGTCTGTTCCTCATAAAATTTATGTTTTTCTGACAAATCACTTGGATGATCTGAGGAATGAAATTACTAAATAATGGCATACACTTGAGTTTCAAACTTCATATATTTTAGAAAATGCATTTTAACACAAACTATGTTATTCTAGCTACTTTCTAAGTTTGTAAGAACACTGTTTAAAATCTGTCCCTATTTCTGAGCCTTTGTCCTCCCATTATGTAAGGCTTTGTCCAGATTTCTTGAGCTAAGTGGTTGAGAGGTATGTTGTTGATATACGCATTTTCTCTTTTTTGAATAGCTTTGATTAAGATCCTTGTGTCACCCTTGTTGTGGTATCATTTCAGCCACATTCCAATTATAGGGAATAATACGATTTGAAATAAAATAGCTAATATCAGTGCTGATTTTAATTGGGATGTGATACAAAGACATGTTAATAGGTTTACAGAAATATGCCCTCCAACCCATTTAGGTTTGGAAGTATCAGGTATGGTAAGATATGCATGTGATATTAACTTAGTGCCTTTCAAGCAACAGAGAAACCCCTCCCATCTGGACTAAATCAGATGATCAGTGCTCATAGAATATGGGAATATGCCTAGTGATCTAAATATCTGCCTAAACCCTCAAGATATTACTACCTTATCCCGGTTACTTTTCAACTTGGCCAAACATATCCGTAGTAGTATCATATGAAGATGTTTGAGGTTCTACTACACCATTATTGGGATGTTCCTTCTTATTAACAGATAGCCTTCCTCTTTTGGATGCAGCATAAGCAGAAAAAGGGGTAGCCTGATTGAATTATTTGATTCAAGAGGTTGATAGCCCAAGGGATTTTTTTAACCTTTTAATACCTGGCTGATAAAAATTGGGTCTAACATCTTTCTTTGTGGAAATACTTCAGGTGAAAACATGTTTGCAGGATATCTAGTTTTATAAATCTGGTCACACAGCCTCTCTTTCCCTTAGGAATGGCACAGAAAGGTTGCACTTCCTCCAAGGACGGTAGACTGGTTGCATGGTCAGTGGAAGATATTTACAAGGTGTTAGTGTCCTCAGCCATGTATAAAGTTATGGAGTGACTTTGACAATGTGTTGCCCTTTACTGTGACTCCATGGTGGAGGCATCACTCCTTTCTGGTATCGAAGTTGTTAAAGTTGTCAGAGTCAATTCATACATTTATATGTCTTGTGCATTTATTGGAACTGGGGCCTTGAATACATTCTGGGAATGTCCAATAGTTTTAGATCTTTGGGTTTATATACTAGATATGGTAAATTACTGTTTTCAGCTATCTTATCTTGCACAAGTTCAGACGTTTTCACCTCCAGTGACCATTGAAAGAGGTGCTTAAGGGAAGGGTTTTCAATTTGGATTTAGTAACTCTCCTCAATTTTGTCCATTCTTATATAGCCTCACAGTAGAAAAACAATGGAATCAGACTGCTTCTTCTGTTATGTAAATTACTGAGAAAATTATGAGGCAGGCTGTTAGCCAGCATGGATACTGGAATACTTAGAAGAATCCAATGATAATAGTTGAGGAGAGATATGGCATGTACTCCTAACAGATGCTGGATTACGTTTCTGATGTTCCTGAGTAGAGACTAGGATTCTGGTATAAATAATTTAGTTTTCTCTTAGCTGAGCTATGATGTCTCTCATTTTCTTGCTTTCTTTCTCTGTTATCAGCATGTATTGTTGTTTAATGTATCTAGAACTGTTATCGACATTGTTTTTTGATTAACTCTGTACTATAATTTAGATAGACAAAATTAGAATTTGCAGTGACCAGAAAGATGATATACAAAAAAAAAATCAAATAATGCATGATAGTAACAAGCTCATCCGGGAGAGGTTTATTTATTTATGTGTTTGGGGAGAAACAGAGTAGCAAAGTTTCTAATCAAAGCCATACTAATGCAGGGACAGAACATCATTACCAAAAGCATGCAACATTGCTAAAGGCAACAGTATATTCTGAGAAGAAGGTATGTGGGAGTCACAGATCAGTTTAGCATTTCATTTTTTATTGTATTTATCAGATGAACAACATGATAGGTCACTGTACATTTCCTATTATTGATTACTTTGTTTCTTTATAGCATAAATACACTGCAGGAGGCATTCATATACTTGATGGCACGGAAACATTGACTCTTTTTATTATTATAAATGGGAAAGCAATTACAGCTACCATCCTTGAGTTAGAGGACAAAGCTGCAAGAATGAAATATCTGAACAATGACATTCTAACAGTGAAGCAACCTTGATTTCATTTCATATTTCAGACTAAAGGCTGTTTGGATCACCTCAGTGCAACATTATGTTGTTCAATTTTATTGAAAGGACAAGGCTTTCATTTTTTATTAGTTATTCATGCTGTTTCTTTACGATGTGATCTTGATTATACAAAGAGTCAAATTAACAATACATAAACTTCCATGTGCATACTACCTTTAATGACTCTTTCATTTGCTCAGGAATCCAGTAATATCATTATTTCCCTGTAACATACTGTGGCATTTTCTTTATTGTAATTATGGACAAATTTCAGCATGTAATACATACCCTTTCCTAATTAGATTGCTATAAATGCAATATATATATATATATATATATATATATATATATATATATATATATATATATATATATATATATATGTATATTTAACTTTTCAGTTTAATAGTTAAACCAGCAATACTGGCTGTACTCTGTTAATTTTAATCTGCCTGAACACCTAATGCATTTACTCTGTGCACCTTACTATCCCGCAGCTCCATCATGGAACAGAAAAATAACCAATCCAAAAATATAAACTTAGGTCTCATATTGCCATGTAACATATCCAATAAATTTGTGTCACTCTTTTTCATGTAAGCAATCCTGTAGCAATAATGGAGATGAGCATTGGCAGGTTTTTAGAACTGCATTTACTTGTGTTTCACAGGTCTCTGTCATATAATAATTGACATATTAAGAGGGTCTGTGTTGAAATAATCCATCATCATCCCAGCTTTAATTCTGATGTCATCTACCACAAAATATGAACGTAAATTTACTGCATAATTCTGTTCTAAAATTCAATCATTTTTTAACTTATCAAGGATAATATGAGGCACAGGATATAACATTTGATAACCCACTGAAACAAAAACATTTAAATATTTTCAAATCAAGAAGTTATTTTAAAAAAGATTGATGTGTAACTTTTTTTGCTGTGACAAAATATTTTTTGCCATGGTTCTACTTAACATGGAGAAAACCACGTAAATGCAGCTAACACTGACTCAATTAAAACATTTTGTTAAGAAGGAATTCTGTTCCTCAGACATCAGTCACAGAAGGCAAGATGGGAAAAGTCTTCCAAGATCTCTTATAAATGAAGCAACATTTGTTTTATTTTTTATTTTATTTTTTCTACTGGGAGGCAAGATCATAGACAAAGTCAGGAAAGAAGGTTTACACTAACCTATACAAAGTTTTTTGACACAGCACTGAATCCCTGGTATGGGTTACTCAAGATATCAGTCTCCAATCAATGCAAAATAGAGTTCTGAAAGGAAAAACTGCTCATAGTGTAACAAAATTTATGTAAGGCCAGCAAGTTATAGATGAAGGGTTCGCCCTTTCATTTGACCATTCATAACTTCCAGTGCATAAGGCTGTGGTGACACACTGTTACTGTTAGGCATGATATCTACTGTGTTACACCTGTGTACAGGAGGCACCATTCAGATTCACTACACCAACAGTCCTTGATGACTGATGTGGAAAGATGGAGTGTCCAATGACTATGAATTGCCAGTGAATCAGGTCTTAGAAAAGGGAATGCTACATGACTTTACAAGGCCAATTCCTCTACAGAAAGAAAAAAGAATGCAAATTGTAATCAGATTGTCATCATTTGGCTCTCAAAAGCAAATGGAACTGATGATGTCACAGTGGATTGACAGGGTTAACAATTCAAATATTGAAAATATTTTGATATGGACCACTCGTATCTTTTCTTCTTTGCTCCTCCTCTTCTTACTAAATAAGAAAGCTTCTCCTTTGTTGACTGTTGTAGAATTCTCAGTAAGAATGAATTAAATGACACTGATGGAGCTGGAATCATTTACAGTCTCCAGACCTCAAACTGGTTTAGACAGTACAGTTGGTAATTATCAAATAATGGTGGTGCTGCGGTAGCGTTGTCGCCTCACAGTAAGACGCTGTCCGGTTCGATTCTCAGCTAGAGCGTCTTCTGCATGGAGACAGGAAATGAATGGGCGTACCTTTGTTGAAGGTTGTATGTCAGGCCTGGCAAGCCGGTACGTAAAAATCAACTGCTAATCATTAGTGGACCAGAGTTCCGCTGTGGCGACCCCTAACCGAAAGACACAAACAAACAAACAAACCAGCAAACACAAAAGTGTGATGTAATTCCATGAGGATGGTCAATCACATCCCTACTCAAAATCCTGCTGACACAGGATGAAATGGTTTACATCTGCGAATTACAGGCTTGAGAAAATTATGCTGTAAAATTATTTATACTGAAAAACATTGCAGCATTTTTGAATGAAATCATCTGTTTAGTAGATCTTTACAGAGTCTTTACTTTCAGACAGGAGTTTGGAGGAACTGGGAAGTTTGGATTCCCATAAAGAACAACAAAGTGGTCAGTAGCTACAAACTTGAATATGAGACACAGTTAGCCTGACACAAAAGAATAGAGGGATGGAGCACTGGCCATGACTCAGTTGACCGATGGGGTGGGAGGTTGGCATAATGGTTAAGATGTTTGCCTTATAAACCAAAGGTGCAGGGTTTGATTTTCACATGGGGTAATTGGCTAGGCTTAAAATGCCCACAAAGGCAGTTAGCCTAGTACTAATCTATGAACCTATGTCATTTAGTGCCCATGGTACTGGAGAAGCTAGGGAGAAGAGTGAAGGGGCATTGCTCACCTTTCTTGGTTATGGGGAGGGTTTTGTGCACTTAAGTGTACAATTCACTTATGGTCCTAAATATGGGGATAACCTCCAAAGTCAGTCAGTTGCAAGTCACTCCCTGACACTTTTCTGAGTGTAAGCAGAGATAGGGCTGCAAATACAGCAAAAATCCTGAACCACCCATGATGCCTGTCTGAATGCTAGCATCTTGAGTTGAGCCTTGCTTCAGTGATGGGGACCAAATGGGCAGAATGACCTAGGCACTGATGATTGATAGGCAATGGGGGCAAAGACAGAAAAAATAGAATGTGACACGCACATGTTGAGAGATATTAAGCTTTTGTTAGAAGGAAAACTTAAGAAAACCATTAATGTCGTGACACTCATAAATCTCAGATCCCACCTTTTAGAAGTAGACAAGGAATCTGTGTACTGGAACAAGTGGTTATACTGAAATCTGAAACCTAAAGGGGGTTAGAGGGAAAAGGGCTGAACTAGTTCTAGTCTGAGGAGACTATTGGCAAGCACTTCTATCATTTATAATACTTCTGGTCATGTGGGTATAAAGTAAACAGAAAAATGGCTTATGCAAAATGTTTACTGGTAAGGCATTGTAATTAATGTGACAGGGCACTGCAAACATTTTGAGCAATGCCAAAAAGTTGGCAAGGTGGGAAATAAAGTGAAGGTATATCCAACGAGTACAGTGTCATCTCAACAGAGGAGCTTGATAGAAAATTAAATTGGTAGTGTTATTTACCAGGATAAAATGGTTTCTGATAGAAATGGAATGCATATTCCAACTTGTTATAAAAATGTACAGAATATTTCAAATCAATGAATTGCATAAGAGTAAACTGATTGATAACGTTTACCCCACACCTTGAAGATCTCTCCAGAAAGCTCACTATACTCTGATAGGATCACATGTTAAACTAATGTGAATATAATTATGTTTTCCATAAAATGTGGTTGTTGTAAAACTTATAACATGTAAAACATATGAAATGTGTAGAAGAAAAATATAAGTTTACCAAATATGAATTTACTTTAGGTGAAAGGGCAACAAAACTGTTGAGAGTGAAACAAATATTCTACAGAAATGCACATGCATTTGTAGTAGCTAGCTGCATTACTTTATTTATTCACTAGCTAGGCATACCCAACCAGTTTACCAAATATGAATTTACTTTAGGTGAAAAGGCAACAAAACTGTTGAGAGTGAAACAAATATTCTACAGAAATGCACATGCATTTGTAGTAGCTAGCTGCATTACTTTATTTATTCACTAGCTAGGCATACCCAACCAGTCCCTGAAAGATATAATACTTTGAACTAAGAAAAGGATTGCTCAGTTTTAAAACCAAACAGCAAAGAAATACTTTAGAATCTTTTATACAACTAGAAAGACCTAGTTGCTGCCTTCAACACTGTATACTGTAGAGTATATTATTCAAACAAAGCTCAGATTGGAATTAATTTATCTCAAAGTATGTAATTATTGTCTGATGCCTCTGTCAGAGCCTGATAGATGCTTGGTGCATCTCTTTATTGATAGAGAAATGTTTGGTGCATTTCTTTACTGGCAGAGATAGGTCCAGAAAAGAGGTTAGATCGATTTCTACTGTATGCTGTTTGTTTAGACACATTTAATTTCTAGCCTTTGTTTCTGTATATACTTGTAGTAGCTGCAGTGCTTAATTTTTATTAAAGAGTTTAATTAGTTAGTTTAAATGCTTATGGCTGGAGGTTTATTTATGTATTTATTTATTCATTCATTCGTTTTTAGCTTACATAGGTTCATAGATTAGTACTAGGCTAACTGCCCTTGATGGGCCATTTTAGGCCTAGTCAATTACCCCATGTGAGAATCAAACCCTGCATCTTGTGCTTGCAAGGTAAACACCTTAACCATTATGCCAACCTCCCAAATGATCACCCCTGCCAAGTCTCGAACCCAGGACCCTGCCAACAAGGGCATTCTGCATTACCCCACTAGGCCACACAGCAAAGTGAACTGTTGCCTCATGCCATTCAAAGAGTTATTGCTCCAGTTATAGCTACCACACTGGAATATAAATGTCTTTTATTTTTTGTACTGTACTTTAATATTTTTGCATGGGATCTATTCTTTGTAATTGTTTATGCCCTAGTTGCCCATGTCATGGCTGAAAGGGGTTTTCGGACCAGTTTATATCTCCTATTATCAAAGCATAAACAAGTAAGTAAAATAAATATAACAGTGTGGCCACCTGGTGGGAACATTTCCATACAGACAAAGAAAGGAGCATTAGCATTAACATTAGTCTTAGTGTTAATATTAGTATTATCATTAGTATAAGCATTAGTACTAGCATAAGTATCCATATTAATATCAGTATTAGCATAAACATTAGTATTTGTATTAGAGAGATGCATTTATCTCTTCCTTGAAAATGTTGTTTGATAGTTTCTTAGAGTAATTGGGCTACTGTTGGCCGAAGGAGAAGTGGAGGGGGAAGAAATGCCTGAAGGCAGAAAGAGAGGAGGAATGTTAGGAGTGTAGTAGTGAGGGTAGGAACTTTGAATGTTGGCAGTATGACTGGTATAGGGAGAGAGCTAGCTGATATGATGGAGAGAAGGAAGGTTGATATATTGTGCGTGCAAGAGACCAGATGGAAGGGAAGTAAGGCCAGGTGTATAGGAGGTGGGTTCAAATTGTCCTATCATGGTGTGGATGGCAGGAGAAATGGGGTAGGGGTTATCCTAAAGGAACAGTATGCCAAGAGTGTTTTGGAGGTGAAGAGAGCGTCTGATAGAGTGATGTTTATGAAGCTTGAAATTGATGGTGTAATGATGAATGTTGTTAGTGCATACGCTCCACAAGTTGGGTGTGCGATGGATGAGAAAGAAAAATTTTGGAGCGAGAAGTGGTGGTGAGTGTACCCAAGGGTGAGAGACTAGTGATTGGAGCGGACCTCAATGGGCATGTTGGTGAAGTGAACAGAGGGGATGAGGAAGTGATGGGTAGGTATGGTGTTGAGAGGAATGCAGAAGGTCAGATGATTGTGGATTTTGTGAAAAAGATGGACATGGCTGTGGTGAACACATATTTTAAGAAGAGGGAGGAGCATAGGGTGACATACAAGAGTGGAGGAAGGTGCACACAGGTGGATTATATCCTATGTAGGAGGGCCAGTCTGAAGGAGATTGGAGACTGTATAGTGGTGACAGGGGAAAGTGTAGTTAAGCAACATAGAATGGTGGTCTGTAGGATGACATTGGTGATCAAGAAGAGGAGGAGGAGTGTGAAAGCAGTGCAAAGGATTAAATGGTGGAAGTTAAAAAAGGGTGATTGTGAGGTGGAGTTCAGGGAAGAATTAAGACACGCACTGGGAGGCAGTGAAGGGTTACTGAATTGCTGGGTAACTACAGCAGAGCTAGTAAGGGAGACTGCTAGAAAGGTGCTTGGTATGACATCTGAACAGAGGAAGGAGGACAAGGAGACCTGGTGGTGGAATGAGGAACTACAGGAGAGTATACAGAGGAAGAGGTTGGTGAAGAAGAAGTGGGATTGTCAAAGAGATGAAAAAAGTACACATGAGTATAAGGAGATGAGATGCATGGCAAAGAGAGAGGTGGTGAAGGCCAAGGATAAGGCATATGGAGAGTTGTATGAGAGATTGGACACTAAAGAGGTAGAAAAGGACCTGTACCCATTGGCTAGACAGATGGACAGAGCTGGGAAAGATGTGCAGCAGGAAGGATAGTGAGGGAAACATACTCACAAGTGAGGAGAGTGTGTTGAGTAGATGGAAGGAGTACTTTGAAGGGCTGATGAATGAAGAGAATGAGACATAGAGAAGGTTGGATGATGTGGGGATAGTGAATCAGGAAGTGAAACAGATTAGCAAGGAGGAAGTAAGGACAGCTATGAAGAGGATGAAGAATGGAAAGGCTGTTGGCCCAGATGACATACCAGTGGAAGCATGGAGGTGCTTAGGTGAAATGGTAGTGAAATTTTTAACCAGATTTTTAACCAGATTATTTAATGAAATTTTGGAAAGTCAGAGGATGCCTGAGGAGTGGAGAAAAAGTGTTTTGGTACCTATAATTAACAATAAGGGTGATGTGCAGAGCTGCAGTAACTATAGGGGGATAAAATTGATCAGTCACAGCTTGAAGTTATGGGAAAGTGTAGTGGAAGCTGGGGTAAGAAGGGAGGTAATGATTAGTGATCAGCAGTATGGTTTCATGCCAGGAAAGAGCACTACAGATGCAATATTTGCTCTGAGAGTGTTGTTGGAGAATTACAGAGAAGGTCAGTAGTAGTTGCATTGTGTCTTTGTGGACTTAGAGAAAGCATATGACAGGGTGCCTAGAGAGGAGTTGTGGTACTGTATGAGGAAGTTGGGAGTGGCAGAGAAGTATGTAACAGTGGTACAGGATATGTACAAGGGTAGTGTGACATTGGTGAGGACTGCGGTGGGAGTGACAGATACGTTTAAGATGGAGGTGGGATTACATCAAGGATCAGCTCTGAGCCCTTTCTTATTTGCAGTGGTGATGGACAGGTTGACAGATGAGATCAGACAGGAGGCCCCGTGGACTATGATGTTTGCAGTTGACATTGTGATATGTAGTGAGAGTAGGGACCAGGTTGAGGAGACCCTGGAGAGGTGGAGATATGCTTTAGAGAGGAGAGGAATGAAGGTCATCAGGACTAAAACAGAATATATGTGTGTAAATGTGAGGGAGGGTAGAGGAATCGTGAGGATGCAGGGAGTAGAGTTGGTAAAGGTGGATGAGTTTAACTACTTGGGATCAACAGTTCATAGTAATGGTGAGTGTGGAAAAGAGGTGAAGAAGAGAGTACAGACAGGGTGCAATGGGTGGAGAAGAGTGTCAGGAGTGATTTGTGACAGACGGTTAGCAGTGAAAGGGAAGGTCTACAAGAGGGTAGTGAGACCAGCTATATTACATGGGTTGGAGACAGTGGCATTGACGAAAAGGCAGGAGTCAGATCTGGATGTGGCAGAGTTAAAGATGTTAAGATTTGCACTGGGTGTGACTAGGATGGACAGGATTAGGAATCAGTATTTTAGAGGGTCGGCTCAGGTTGGACAGTTTGGACACAAAGCAAGAGAGGCGAGATTGTGTTGGTTTGGATATGTGCTGAGGAGGGATGCTGGGTATATTGGGAAAAGGATGCTAAGGATGGAGCTGCCAGGTAAGAGGAAAAGAGGAAGGCCTAAGATAAGGTATATGGATGTGGTGAGAGAGGACATGCAGGCGGTTGGTGTGAAAGAGCATGATGCAGAGGACAGGAAGAAATGGAAACAGATGATCCGCTGTGGTGACCCCTAATGGGAACAGCCGAAAGAAGATGATGATGAGTTTCTTAGAGTTTAGGATTTCTGCATACTGGCTGATAATAACACAGTTTCCAGATGAACAGAATAGCATAGATCTACAATACATGCATCTAAAGACTTTTGAAATACATTAAGTGAATTACTTTGTCTAATCTCAAGAGTCAGTTTGTTCCAATATGTCATCATGGACTGTATAATAACCTTTCATCTAGCAAAAGTTATCCAATGGATATGCAAAGCCTGTGCCTCTGGAGTTGTGATCTTTATGTAAAATAACAATACATTTCCCATCATGTATAGTTTTTATAAGCAAAGCATAATTTCCCATGCAGGTCCCTGTAACTTCTTGCAGAAAAGTCAAACAATTCAAGCCGAACTTTGTACTGAAAGGATGAGAACATTTTTGTAAATTTCTTTAGAACAATCTTCCCTTAGGACTAAATCACTATTTCAATAAGTACAAAACAGTGAAGTCTATTCCATAATGGGTCAGACTTCTGCAACAAAAAGTATATTCAACACAAAGGAGCAATGTGATAAGATGTCTTTTATACTAGTCTAGCATTTTCATAGCTTTGCTGTTCACATGTTGGGCATTTGCTTTGAATTTCAAATTAATGATCTTAACACTAAGGTCCTTGTATTCAGAACACTGGAATAATTCAAAACTTTCAGATTTGACACTAGCTAAAGGATTGCTTTTGCTAAATAGCATAGTCCCACCTTTATGCTACTTGATGATTAGACAAAAACTGCTAAACCAACAGGTGAAATCATTGACGTAGCTATAAAAATTTGCTTTCTTTTTAATGCTGGAGAAAACCAGTCATATTTTAATATAATCTGCAATTTCTGAGATGCAACATAGCTTGCAAGATGGTAGAAGTGGGAAAATAATTATGGAACCATGCGGTACAACTGATGTAATTCTAGCCTGGTATGAATACTAGGAACATTGGCTTGATATTGTCTCGGTTTGTAAAGTCATGCTGCTACCCAGCTGATAATTTATGGATCTGTACAATGCATCTTTAAGAAATCAATAATTGGACAGTGACGGATGCTATCAAAGGTTTTTGAAAGATCTAAATAAATAACACATACACTTAGCCCCTGGTCCAAGGTGATACTACATCATCATCATCAGCCTCTCTTTTTCCGATTTTTTCTACATGGGGTTGAGGTATCGTATTAACTGTCGCCAGCTCTCTTGATTCAGTGCCACACTCCTGCCTTCTTCAACACTCATGCCTGACTGTCGCAGGTCTTCTTTCACAGAATCCATCCACCTCTTTGCTGATGTCTTTGCTTCCTCTTATCTTCTTCGTGTCTGTCCCAAATCTTCCTCATCAGATTTTTTTCTGCTTTTCTACACATTTGCCCAAACCACTGTAATCTGGAGCTAATTTGGCTTCTGCTCTTGTGTCCTCATTTCTTCATCTATCTCATAGTGTGTATCCTGCCATCTCTCTCAGGCACTTCATTTCCATCACCTCTATCTTCTTCAGCTGTTCTGCCCCAAACAGTATTACTGGTCACACCACTCTCTTGTGCACCTCACTTTTCAGCTTCTTTGGCATTCTTCTGTCATAGACTACAGCTGATACTTTATGCCAGTTGACAGCAGCCCCTCTGATTCTAGCTTTGACCTCTTCATTCAAGGTGATACTAAGTGGTTTATAAAAGTCAGCCAAGTTACTGAATGTAGATCTGTTTCTAAATAATCCATGCTGAGTCAGATCTGCTGCTATTAGAGTCCAACAAAAATAATACATCTCTCAGAAATGTTACTTAATAAGGGAGTTGAACTAATAGGCCTGTAGTTTGATACCATATCAATAGTATCACACTTTTGAATGGAGATAACACTGACAAATTTCCATGCTGGTGGAACAAACCAATCAACAATAGTTTATTAAATATAGATATTAAACAAGGTACAATAAAACTTGATTTTTAAAAAGAATGAAACCTCCTATATTGTATGAGCCAGGGCTACTCACTTCTTTCTGTTTATCTAAAGATTTTGTAACAATGTTTTCACTAATGACTGGAGGAATATTTGACATTGTATCAGTTTCACAGGGCCGTAATTCCTCAGGTGCTGAAAGGGAGTAAATATTTGACAAATGCTCACTGACTATCTAAGCTAGCTCACTGTTTTCATGTAGTAATCCATTGCTGTGATAAATTGGTCTTACACCTTTAATTTTTTCCTATTTATTTTATCACATAAGAAAAGGACTGCTTGCTATTTAGCAGGTAACTATAACTTATTCTCATAACACTCCTTAGCTTTGACATGTTTCATTTTTTACATGTATGCTTGTAATATCTTAGCTGATGATGTTTTACACTGTTTATAAATGGCATTTTTGTATATGCTTTAATAACTTGTCATGTTTTATTTTCTTCCACCATGGTGGGTAAAACCTGCTCCGTTCTACTGTTTTATGTTTTTTACATTCATATCAGGGTAGAGCAAAATGTTTATAAGGATGCTAAGTATTAAGACACAGAAGAAACACTGTTTGCTGTTTCATATAGTGAGTTGATTTCTAAAGCAATATTGCTATTTATTATTTTATCACAGACATATTTTATTTTATAATCCTGTCTGACCACCAAATAAAATAGAACAGAAAATCAAAAGTCCACATGATCAAAGCTAAACCGTGACTTTAACTTGGTTATTTTGAATATCTTGACTGGAAGATTTGCCAAAAGTAAATCCAGAGCTTTATTTCCTCTAGTTGGAAAATTAATCAACTGGGCACAGGTCCTCATGCTAAACATATCAAGAAACTCCTCTTCCACAGTTGAAACAAAAGTACCATGTGTCTAGTCAATGTTTAGACACTGTAATCACTTAAGACTACCAAAATGTTTGTATATACAATTCTGTCTAATCTGTCTCTGAATTCAACTGGATCAAGGGTACAAAGTTTGAAACATGTTGTAAAAGCACATGATGTTTATTCCTGAAACACCTACATCACTAGATAATTCATTAATTGTAATCTCATGACTGGAAACCGAAACAATTAACCTAGATATCAACTTATCAGATACAAAAACTACTCCTCCACCAGCCCTACCTTGCTGTACTTTTTTCATTCCCATTATACACCATCAGTTGCCACCAGCTCCTCTTCTCATTCATTGGATCTTCAAGACATGCCCCAACCTCCCCTGGGCTCAACCTTACCCATGTCTGGGGTTGGTGAGGGCACTAGAGTATCATCATACTGTGAATGGGGAGAAAGTCCTGCCATTCTGCATAAGTCTTGCAAGCTCCACAATGGCTGCCTTTGGGAGATGCATGCAATGGGGAGCGAGTCCTACCACTCCATAGAACTCTGATCTGTAGCTGCACAGTATAAAACTTATTTGGATGTTGCAATTTCTAGCTATTACTAAAGGCAGCAGTGTGCATTTACCACATTGTTTTAAGACAAATCACCCTTTGTATATAAATTGTACTTACCAGTGCAGCGTTGCATTCAACACTACACATATAAACTGGTGGCAGGTAACTAGGCTGTGAGATATTGCCCCTGTCTCTCACATTCCAGATAAGTCATGAAGTCCAGATGAATTTCTATAGCAAGACCTGACCCTGTGAGACAATATAAGCCTTCTGTAATTTTGCAACATAAAGTACATTATTCACAGCTGAACTGCATTATAGAAAATTCAGTCACTAATTCATCTGCTGGATGACTAATGAGTTATCTCCTACACTTTTAATAAGTTGTTGATGATCAGTGGCATATAATTTGAGAAATGATCAGTCCACCTGTTAAATACATGGGTCAGCAGTTCTGATATAGCAATACCTCTTTCTCCTTTGGTGACCCAAGCCCTGTTCTCACTAGTCTTGGACATTAAGCTCCATTATTCATGCCTGCATTAGAACAGCCAAAACATACAGCAGAATGTGTCTGCACCCATGGCATTTTCAACATGATTAATATTTCTGATACTTATACCACACACATTTTATATATATATATATATATATATATATATATATATATATATATATATATATATATATATATATATACACACACACACACACACACATTTTATGTATATATATATATATATATATATATATATATATACACACACAAACACATTATATTATACCCCTTTACTTTAACTCATTTTTATTTTGGAAATAATCCCCCACAATCCACAACTTCAAGAGTGTAAGAAAATCAGCAAAGTAGTAAGGAAAATAAAGTTGTCTTACAAACAGGATTTCACTTGAATTGATCAAGTGCTTTCATCCACATATGTTATACAACTTAATCAAAATAAATTACAAATCCCTTCACATAATGCAAACTGCAGTGGCATGACTTTTTTTTTTTAAATCTACTCCAAAGTACACTATTGGCCATAAATGTAGTATGTGTTGTATAACAATGTTTACATGTAAAGGTGTATTGTGGGTATTTAAATGAACTTGACTGGTACTTCATTTATTTTGAAGAAGCCCACTGTTGATATAAGCACTTAATTGACTGAGGTGTGATTATGGTTCTAAGACAATAGTATTTTCCTTGATTCTTAATTTTTGAAATACACTGATGTTTGTCTAGTCTACATGTGATTTGTATGTGATTTTCTGTTATAGGCCGTCACATACACATCAGGTATTGGGTCTTCCATCTGAAAACAATATTGCCCAGGTGATATATTTGATTCTTTCTCCAAACCACATGATGCTAATTCTTCCATTGAAATCTTCCTGCCTTACTAACTGCTAGGCTTTCTTCCTTGGGCAAAGAGGCAAGGTGCTGGCATGCTTAACAGTGATCAGAAATCTGCAGTCACTGGTCCTTCCAAATGCAGTACTCGATCATTTTTGGGTTTTTGGAAATACATTGCCTGCTATTCACTGCCAGGTCTCCACTAGAGATCTTAATACTTCCTCTCAAAACCCCACTTACTCTCTGGTTTCCCCTACATTTAGTAGAAACTCAAGTAGTTTAAACTTCTGCTGAAAAAAAATGTTCAGCGCTTCAACTCAAAGGAAAACATGCATTTATGAATGTTTTGCATAGGCTAAACTCTGTCTCTCTGTGTTTAATTATATAACACACACACACACACACACACACACACACACACACACACACACACACTCAAGTGTATAGACATTTGTTTGTGTTCCTAAAGAAATTACTGTTACTTCATGTCAAATTTTGCCATCTTTGATGTACAGTGATCAAGTCTTTATAAAGGTTAATTTGTTGCTAGATAATTCTGCCAAACTGAAATCTAAACCAATGCACAGATGATTAACTACAGATTATATGGACGCAAATCAGTCACTATGTGATTGGAGTAAGGCGTTCAGTGGAAAAATTTCAGAAGGAATGTGGAAAGTTTTGAAAGATAAATTGGAGTACAAAAAATAAAAACCTGTTTAACATCAGGATCTAGGCATGCAACATCATGGGATATATTTCCATAAGAACAAGATACCCGATTAAGGTGAAATAAACTGGATCCAAAGCACAAGGAGGAGATGGAATCAGTAATAATGATCTGAGGACACTTCACTTAGCAAGAACTTACAGTACCATTATATCTATTATTTACTAAGTCACATAAATATGGGGAGATTCTTCAAGTTTGGAGATGTGCTTATTAAACCTGTATTTAAGGGAAAGGGGAACAGGACAAACCCAGAGTCTTACAGACCCTTAAGATTACTTTCATTTTGTGGAAAAATGATGGTGAAGGTAATACTGGATAAGTTATTGTCAGAAATGGAAGGTTGGGACTTGAAACTACATATCAGAATGCATATGATGAAAATAGATCTATTACCACCTGTAATATGATGTTCTATAAAATTATAACAATAGCTATGAATGAAACAATGTGTTGTGATGTAATTTATATAGATTTAACTTGAACATTTAACAGGGTCATACACAAAACACTGATAAATTCAAACTAGGTATAGATTTACTCTTGATAAGATGGATAGCTGCATGGCTTACAAATAGGACATTGCAAGTGTCATACAGCAATTGGACAGCAGAAATTATTGGTTACAGTCAGGGTGACCCACAGGGCTCTATACTGGGCCCATATTTGTTTAGATTGCATACTTCAGACCTATCTTTTTCATCTGAAGTATTCTAGAGCCTATATGCAGATGATGTGAAATTGGGTAAACTGAATGCATGTGTTACAGATAGGGTGTTTATAAAAGAACTTGACTAAATTGACCATTTGGGCACAGGAGAATAATATGCTGATAAATACATCAAAAATTAAGCATATGAGATTGGGAGACAAAATGAAAGGTGAATATTTAATACGGCACACAGTGACTGAAACTGTAGACTCATTTAAGGACCTGGGTATATGGGTAGATCCAGCTATGAGTTTTTCTAATCATATCAACCAATTGGTTAATGATCATTACAGAACTATAGGTTGTATAAAAAGGTTTATAAAGGCTAGGAAATCAGAAATTATAACGTCATTGTTTGTTAGTTACATTAGATCCAAACTTGAGTATGGAATAAAAATATGGAAACCTTATAAGAATACAAGCAAGAGTAAACTAGAAGGAGTACAGTTGAAATATACCAATGGTAACCATGGATGTGAAAATTTAAGTTATTATAATAAGACAGAAATATCTGAAGTTGTACAGTGTCTCATACAGATACTTAAGTGATCTTATGCAGGTATATAGGACATTTAGGAGATAACCACCTCTGGGAATGTTTAGGCTTATAAAAAGTAGTAGAGAATCATCCAACAACCTATGTAGAAGATTCTTTAAGAATGAGAAGTCTACTAAGTGGTTCTCTCAGAAAGCAGCTGATGTATGGAACTGACTACCAAATTACATTAAAGCAAGTCCTAGCTCAGATATTTTTAAAGAACAGCCCGGACACTTATGGGAACAACTGTTTTGGTTCATAGGTGTGTACTAGGTTAATGGCCCTGGAGTCTTTACAAGCTTAGCTCATAGAAGTGCCCTAGCATCATGCCACATGATGTTAGTTCCCGGTGACTCTATCAAGTAGAGTCACTGCAGTGATCCCCGGGGTGAACTGTACATTTCCCATCCACTCATCAAGGTTTCTCTTGAAGACGGCCATTGAGGTGCTCGGCTTGACATGTATGGGAAGTCTATTCCAGAGTATAGGCAGTCTCTGGGTTATGAACCTGTCCCTCCAGCATGTTCTGTTGATTTTAATAATGAGGTTGAGGTCTCTGGAGCATGTGGTGTGGAGGGATTTGGATTTCTTTAGATGTAACATTTGTAACAGAGCTGGGTCAGACATGGTTTTGTAAGTCAAGCAGAGATCACCTCTTAGTAGACGATATGAGACAGAGAATAGCTGGAGTTTTTTTTTGAGTCTGTCCATGTAGGACATGTGTTTAAGGCATAGGATCCTTTTCGTGAGGTACTTTTGTGGCCTTTCCAGTTGTTGCATGTGTCTAGTGAGGTACATGCCAAATGGGGCATTATACTCAAAGAATGGCCTAATGAGGGAAGACAAGAGAGAGATGATGACCTCTTTATGCCTGGATGCAAAACCCTTGGTAAGGAGATGTGCCACATAGGAATTTCTGACCACAGTGGCAATGTGGTGGTCAAAGGAGAGGCTGCTGTCAACCTGTGTCCCCAGATCCCTTATAACCTCTTCAGTGTTCAGTGGGCTCCCATCGATGTGGTAATTAGTGGGAACTGAAATTTTCCCAAAGGGGATGATGATGCATTTTTTGGCATTAAGCTTAAGGCCATGGTTTAGACACCCATCATTGGTCTCTGTGAGGCCTTTTTGTAGGATGTCTACATCACTTGGGGAATTAATGGCTCCCAGCTTGCAGTTTTCTGTGAAGTTGGTCAGCCAGAGTTTCTCTGTGTTGGTCTGGACTTCTGAGAAGTTGATGCCAAACAGGAGAGGACCCAGGACTGATCCCTGTGGGACTCCACTCATGAATGGTTGGCAGTCTGACTTGGAGTCCCCTGCTTTCACACTGTGGGTTCTATTTGTGAGCCAGTTTGCAACCCACCTAATGATATAGGGGTTGATGCCTAGTTTTGTGAGTTTATCAATAATTCCTGAGTGGGGAATGATATCAAAGGCCTTGACCAGATCGAGGTAGGCTGTATGAACTGCCTTGCCCTCCTCCACAGCTCTGGTGACTGACTCAAAGTCAACCAGGTTGAGCAGGCATGATCTGCCTTTCACAAAACCAAATTGCATGGGATCTAGAGTTCGGAGATTCCCTATATCCTTGTTAATTAGGTCCATGATGATGCACTCAATAGCCTTATATATCAGAGTCATCAGGCTAATGGGATGATAAATCCAAGGGTCTGTAGTCGCTCCTCCTTTATGGAGAGGGATGACTGGAGCAGTGTGCCATTCGGTAGGGACAAAACCTGAGGTGTGGCTGTGAATGAACAGGGCACACAGATGTGGTGCAAGTTCACTTTGTAGTTCATGTAGAACACATCCAGAGATATTGTTGGGTCCCATGGAAGCTGTTCAATGCAACTTTAACCTGTGTTGGATGCCTGGCATTCATCTGGTATTCAGATTGGTCTTTAGGGAGGTAGAGAGGGGTAAAGTTGGCACTGAATCTGTCGGCCAGTATGTTGGCAATATCTATTGGCTCGGATAGGAGGCATCATTGTGCAGTAACTTAGAGCAAACCTGGGTATTGCCATGGAGATTCTTGATATGACTGTAGAAGGCTTTGCGGTTGTTGTTAGTGTCTGCTGCAATTCTGCCTTCATAGCTGGCTTTAGAGGTTTTGATGAGGGATCTCAACTTTTTGTTGAGGCTAATAAGGGAGTTTTTCCAGTCTTGAGACTTCACCTTTTCCTGCAACAGTTTCTTCCCTCTGTTGTAGAATTTATTAATGGCAGGGGACCACCAGATTGGCTTCCTTTTTTTGGAAGAGAGCATCTTGGTTCTGTTGGGTATTGCTAGTTCCATGCATTTATGTACGTGTTCATACAGTGCATTGGTGTATGATTAGGCAGTCATCCGTCTATTTTCCATTTACATGGGTGCCGTGAAGTTAGCCACCTCTGCTTTTAGGAGCCCAAAGTCAGCTTTGGAGAAGTTTTTCATGGTGGTTACCTTTACGGGGTGTGTGGGTGAGATGTGGATTTCCATGATGATTAGTTTGTGGTTGGATCTAACCAGGGAGGAAATGACTATTGGTGTAGAGCAACAGTTGCCCATGTTAGTAATAACCAGGTCAAGGATGTTGCTTCCTCTAGTGGGGTAAGAATGAGCTGGTCCAGGCAATGGAATTAATGTATTCCAGGAAGCATTGGACCAGAGTACTGGTTCATGAGTAGTTTTACCAATTGATGGAGGGGTAGTTGACATCACCTAGTATGAGAGTGTTGGATTAGATCCTAATAGTTTCCAGAGTGCTTTGGAACGTGGAGTGAGAGTCTTGGGACATTGTTGGGGACCTATACTAGGCTGCAGCCTGAATAGCTGTCTTACCCAATGTTAATTGTACCTGAAATATCTCAGATGCATTATGCTGGGATACTAGTCTGGTGGTGTGCATATCCTTTCTGAATATGGAGACACCACTGCCTTTGGAGCTTCATTCCATGTTCTGGGGCTGAAAGGTGTGAAATGAGTTATAGCCTGGTAGCACAGGGGTGCTTTCTGCTGCTTTAAACCAGGTCTCCGTTACATCACAAATGTCGATGTTCTCCATTTTGAAGAGTGCTTTGAGCAAGGGCATCTTGAGATTTAGACTTCTAGCATTGAGAGGCAAGACCCTTAGATTGCATTTATTTATAGCTGTTATGGTGGTAATTTGGTCTTTGGAACATCGCCTAAAAAGGCACTATAGGGTTGGCAAGAACCTTAGCCAGTATATGGAAACGCAGGGGTGACAGATGCAGGCCATCTCTGGCAAAGCATCGAGGTCTATCAGTCATTTCATCCCAAGCAGACAGATACTGGATCCCCTTATAATGACACCAGAACTATGTGTCTTGTGGTTTGTGCTGTTTTGTGGTGGTTGAGTGCATTTCTGCCTTGGAGGTCTCTGCTGTTTGGGTAGATTTCTATTGAGAGCCTCCATGAAGGTGGGTGTGTGGTTTGTGTTTTTATGTGAGAGCTGTGATGGTGGGTGTTCTGGAGGGCTATGTGTTGCATGTGGTGTGGTGCAGGTGTTGCTATATTGGCAGGCTAGAAGGGCATTAATACCTGTGCTTGAAATATCTGTATATATATATATATATATATATATATATATATATATATATGCGCATGTGTGTGTATATACACACACATATATATATATATATATATATATATATATATGTGTGTGTGTGTGTGTGTGTGTGTGTGTGTGTGTGTGTGTGTATGTGTGTAAGTGTATCTCTCTCTCTGTATATATGTATGTATATATATATATATATATATATATATATATATATATATATATATATATATATATATATATATATATGTGTGTGTGTGTGTGTGTGTGTGTGTGCATTTGTGCTCTAAAGCCAAAATATCTAAAATCTGTTGCTAGCACATAATATCTAAAACTCATAATATCTGAAATTTGCAATTCGAAATTTCCTTACTGTTTTGCAATCCTGCAGTTGGTGAATGTGTGTGTGTGTGTGTGTGTGTGTGTGTGTGCGCATATCTAAATCTATGTTAGATGACCGTGTTTTCAGAAACTCTAAATTCATATGGACAAGACCATATGAATGAGTTATTAAGTTTCCGAAAACCTGAACATAAAAACCCCCCCACAAAATATCTACTTGTTTTTAAGTTTATGCAGGGGCAAGAACCACTGCCCCTCCACACCCCCTGTAAATTTTATATACCAACTCTGAGATCTTAAAGTGGAAAATCCAAATACCCAAAACCACGAAACCCTAAATCCCGAAACCACAAAACCTTGAAAACACACAGCACACACTACACAACACATACAAACAGACACACACATCTCCCAACACTGTCAGAAACCAACACAACACACATGCACACAATTAAACAAGCACACACACCTATCCTTATTATATGCCCCCCTGCACCCCCGCATGTGGGGGGTTGCACCCCCCTACTTAAATATTCTAACTCCAAGGTCGCAATACATACACGTGCACGAAACACCACCACCACACAAACTACATTCCTCTCGCGCACACACATCACAGTAACAACACACATCAACTCACACTACAGCCCATACCCAACACCCTTAAACATAAACACTTACCCGAATCCATGAACAGAGTGCAACACCAGAACCACTAATTCAAAATCTCCGACATTTGAGATTTTGAATTTCGCGCTTCTGGGTTTGCCATATTCCTATCTTTCCACTATATGGGCTCAAGATTCTGAAATTTGAGATTTCAGGATTTCCAGCTTATAAAGTGTTTTATATATATATATATATATATATATATATATATATATTGTGCAAAATAGTTTTTAACTTCCAGTGTTATGTGTTTAGATATCTTGTTTCTTTGATATGATGTACACCCATATGTGTGTGTGTATATATATATATATATATATATATATATATATATATATATATATATATATATATATATATACTAGGTACACACACACACACATTCAGATTGCCGACAGCCCTAAACACTGACACTACAACACCTTAGAAAAGGAAAACAATTTCCTTTTGTGATCTTTAATCCAATACCCTTCCATAACACTAAACTCTAACTTGTCTGAATAGTGGCACTGTTATGGAAAGGCTTTTTGTAAGGTAAGGTGTAAGGTTAGGGTTACCATACATTACTAATGTGGGCAGGGTGACTCTCACTATCTCGCTCTCTATCTATGTATATATAGATATATATATGGGTCTACTTTACATGGTCGACTTTTCACAAAGTCGACTTTCATATGGCCGAGACCATATGATCGACTTTCGGAAAGTCGACCATGTAAAATCAACACAAAAAACAATGAACGCTTACCTTAAAACTGTTAGCAGGGGGGCTCCACCCCCCCGTAACTTAAATATACCAACTCCGAGATCGCACTACAGTATGGAAGAGAGAAATCTTCCCATTCTGCACTGTACGGAGATAGCGGTTCCCCATGGTTGGCTTTTCAAAAGTCGATGATATGGTCTCGGCCATATGAATTTCGACTTTGTGAAAAGTCGATCGTGTAAAGGGGACATAGATATATATATATATATATATATATATATATATATATATATATATATATATATATATATATATATATATATACACACACACACACACACATTATTATACACACAGACACATGCACACACATGAATATATGTGTGCGTGTGTAAAATATATTGCAGTGCACAAAACACATTGAAGCAGATGTCTGAATTCTGCGCTGTTTGCTAACAGTGCTAAGGTAAAACCAAATGAAAATCAAGCTGTATTAAGCATATTAGAAAACTAAATACAATAGCCGAGTATGCTTCCCTCTCAAGTCAATCTGCAGAAAGACAAATAGCAGAACTCTTACTCCAAGGATGGGAAAACCAGCTGATCATTCCCATTATCTCCTGCCTGAGTTTTTCCAGCCCGGGAGCAGCTAATCAATTTTTGGTAATCTGGGTATGTAGTCATGGCTTCATCCATCTATACCATGCATCTGGGCTTATTATACACACTTTCAGAATCCTGAGCACTCACGGTGCATCTCAAACTGGATTTTCAAAACAATGTGTGATAGCCAAAATGAAGTATAATTAGACCATGCTAAAAAAATAAATAACTAATGAAATAACATGAAATTTGCTGAAAGGCAGAAATGCATGTGCAGTTTTACATCAACATCAGGTTCACTATGTCACTGCACTGAAAAAGCAGCAAGACCTATAATTACTGCATTCCCTGCCTGTGGCCCTTAGCCATTAATATCCCATTTTCTAACATAGAAAACAGAGTTACAAAATATGCATATATAATTCATTACTGTTCAGCACTTCTGTTTTATGCATTGCTCCATCTAGGAGGACAACCGAAGAAAAAACCTCTTTTGCATTATGTGCTCCTAAGTGGAATCATTTGTCTGAACATCTGTGGGACATTATGAATGTTAATGGGTTTAGAAGTAAAGTCAAAGAATATTTCAAATGTCTGTGTGCTGCCTTGCATAATTAACTTAATCATAGTTGATTGCACAATGGTGCTTAAGTACATTACTATTACCTCTTTGATCCATTACTACAGAATGGAGTCAAACAGATTTTTGAGACCTGAATGCTTGCCCATTTATTTTCTTTTTCTAGTTCATTTCATATATTGTGCTCCAATAAATTAGATGTGTTTGTTTTACCATGTAGATTATAAGGTAAGTAAGGGACATTTATATTTTAATTATGCATAAAAGGCTAATCAGCTGAACAGGAAACAAAAAAAATATTGCGCCGTCTCTAATGCTGTCTGAAATTAAGAAAAAGCTTCAGCATAAAACAAGTTGCATGTGAAGAAAGTGTAATATAACTTATTTCTTATTAATTTACATTTCTTTGATGAAAAAAATGAAATTCTTGGAATGCAAATGCGTTTAACATTCCAGTCATGCACTGTAATACAAGGTAAATTTAAAGAAAGAGTTGTTGGAGGAAAATAGTAGGTCCTTGTCAGATTTGTTTCTTTGAATTTTATACGATATGGTCATGTTAAATGAAATCAAACTGCCTTTCTCCTCACAAGGTCTGTGCAAGAGCAATGTGTTCAAACCATACACGAAACAGTCATTCATATGCATCAGTGGCTCTCCGGAGTTAACTTTACTTACATGATAGCATCGGAGCACCAAGCAATGTTAAAGACACAAATACATCCTTACCTTTATTGCCTGGCCCGTTCTGTGCATGTTTCCCAATGGCCTTAATAGTGGTTTTAGTACATTATGAAGAGCACTTTAGCAAATGTCAGTGCTAAGTGAACATTATCTGCAAACACGGTTTTCATAACATTGCTCTTGTAGTTTAATTGTACAAATAAATGCATTGTTACTTGACTACGGTTTGCTCCAAGGCTTTATGAGAAAAGAAGCATTTTTGTTAACTGCATGCATCAAACCAATATTAGCATTTCTAGTATTTAATTGGGTAGTACTGCTATGATAGAGTTCTGCTAAGTGGGTGGCCATCATCAGTCCCTTTCTGCTATTTTTCATTGGGTCAGTATGTTGTGCCATCTCTTTGGATTCAGTGCTATTCACCTGCCTTATTTGACAGTCATGCCCAGCTGTCACAGGCCGCAGCCTATTCATCTCTTGGCTGGATCATCACCTCCTGCTTTCTGCCTAGCTCTGTAAATTTTACATTACCAAATCATTTTCTTCTTTCTTTTACATGCAATTGAAACATTGGAGTCAATTATGAACCTTCTATGCAAATCGGGCTACTTTGCCTTCAGAAGTTATGTTCTCGTTTGTTCATTTTTCCCACAGCATACTTTCTACTGCACATCTGAAGATATTCATTCCCATTAGCTCAAGCTTCCTCAGTGGCTGGCCCTTCACTTACTAGGATTCTGTGGCACACAGAGCGACTGGTTACATTATTGTTTTGTGTACCTTACTGTTCAGCTTCTCCTCCATCTGTCACACACTAGTTGTTTCTCTCTGCCAGCTGCCTGCTTACTCCCTGAGTTTCCTTTCATCTATTTATTCATATTTCCCTTTTCCTCAGCTATACCTCCCTAATTCTTGAAGCTGTTAAGTTGTTCCACTGTTTTGCCTTCTGTCTGATTTTTCAGCTTATTCTGTTTTCCCCCATTTCCCCATTTGCTGTCAGGAATGCTACCTTGTCTCATTCGGTTTATCCCATGTGCCTTCAGTTTTCCATTCCCATTCCCTACAGATTATTGATGTTCCTTATCAGACTCTGCTTGTAATGCCACATCATCTGCATACATCAGCTTTATTGATCTATCCTCCGCTATCTGTTTGCTGATGTAGCCCATCCCCAGTATGAGCAGGAGATGGCACACAGCTGAACCATGATGCATAACTACTCCCACTGAGAACCCATATGCAAGTCCAAATTATGTTTACACTTGTGTCATTGGGTTCTTGTACATAGCCTGCGGTAGCAGTCAAAGCATGGAGCCCTCATAAACTGCCCAATTCATCTTTCTTGGGACCTTGTCATATGCTTTCGCAATGACAAAAATGTCCATTTGGATTTTTTTCCTATCACCACTACTTGTCTCACTACAAACATAGGATCAGTTGTAGTGCATTCTGATCTGAACTAAACTAGTTATCTCCAAACATACTTTCTTCTGCTCTGCATATTTAAATATCAATTACAATTTCCAGAACTTTCACACAGTTTGACATGAGTTTAATACCTCTCATCTCAGCCACATTTCGGAATGTCCCCATTGTTCTTGCAAAGTGGCACTGGAATGTTTATCCTCAGTTGTCAGTGACATACCTATTTCTCCATAATGTGAGTACATTCAGGAAGCATATGTTCCCTAATGCACCTGAAATCTTAATCACAACTTCTGTGACTTCATTTGAGCCTGTGATGTTCCCTGACCTCATTGTCCTTACTTCTTCTAGTTTAGGCTTTATTTCCTCTTTCATTGTAGGCTGCCTATGCAGCAGTACAAGTTCTGTGGTGTTTTCTTCATTTATTTAAGATCATAGGAGTCGTGTGTATTTCTTTTATGCTAACAACTGACACAAACATTTCAAAGCAATAAAGGACTTTTCAAAGAATCACAGCACAGGTTCTTTACCAGCTTTCCCGAGAGTCTTCGAGAAAGATTTGGTCAGGCATAAGTTTCCAATTCAATTTCTTTTATTTTCAGTTGTTATTTATGAAGTGTTAATATGAGTGTGCATGTGTGTGTGCGCTTGTGTGAATGCAATACACCAGTTTTGAGAAGTTTCTCTTTTCCTAGTGTTGCACAGCCATGGAGTTAAATATATATAAATATATGTATATATATATATATATATATATATATATATATATATATATATAGATAGATATAGATATACACACAAACACACACATATATATATATATATAAAAGTGTGTGTGTATATATATATGTATATATACATATATATGTATATACATATATATATATATATATACATATATACATATATATATTATATATACATATATACATATATATATATATATATATATATATATATACATATATATATATATATATATATATATATACATATATACATATATATATATATATATATGGATCCCCTTCAGATAGTCGAACTTTTAAAAGCTCGACTTTCATATGGGCGAGACCATATGATCGAGCTTTTAAAAACTTGAAAGGTCTGAATGGAGATCTCCATACAGCATGGAACAGGAAGATTTCCCGTTTCCGCAATGTAAAGCATAAAAGTTGGCAGGAACATCACAGTTTCACATAATAAAAGTATTTTGAGTGAAAGTGTGGTGTTCCTGTCAACTTTTATGCTTTGGATTTTCTGTGTCTATTTGGCAGTGCTCTTCATCAGTGGTTGGAACTTGGCTCTTGTGTTTCCATAATGTAGTGCGATCTCAGTGTTGGTATATTTAAGGAGCAGGGGTTGTGGGGGGGGGGCAGGGAGCTTGCCCGCCTGCCAGACACATTTAGTTTTTTTTTTTTTTTGTTTGTTGTATTTTTTTTGTTACATGATCGATGTTTCAAATGTTCGATCATATGGTCTCAGTCATATGAAAGTTGATCATTTCCGATTTTGATCATGTAAAGTAGACCCATGTATATACATACATATACACACACACACACACACACTCACACACACACACACACACACACACACACACACACATATATATATATATATATATATATATATATATATATATATATATGTGTGTGTGTGTGTGCATATGTATACATGTATGTATAAATAAGGCAAATGTTGGGGTGAAAGGAAGGTTGCACACTTGCAAAAGGACTGTTTTAAAGCAGTGTGAGCAATGCAGTTCAAAGCTGTCAATCATTTGTGACTAAATGTTTGTTTCTTAGATCTGACTCAAGCTATCCTGGAACTATCCTTGTGCTTTACCAGATACTCGTGTGTTACCATGAGTCATTCAAGCCCACCAATCTCAATACTTGCTCTGTATTGTCTTCCTGGTGCAAAAACACTGGATCTTCGTATAGCCCTGATAGAGTGCACTCATCCACCCTGCACATCATTAAGGGAATTTCCCTATAGCATTCCATTTTGTACTTAATAATAAACCTAAAATGTAGCAGGAGCACATCAATAGGACCTTCATACTTCGTGTAAAGGATACTAATCAAGCTTTCCTTTATGAAACAGATAAGTTTATTACTCAGCCACGGGCAAGCTCTTTCTGAACCCCTTACTACCAAAAACATTCACACTGTAGCAGTAAAGTGCTTTTAGAGAGAATTCAGAATTCAGCGAGATCAGACAACTTCCTTTCTTCCACATCTTTGCAATTCTATTGCTTTTCTGGTTTTGTTACCATGACTGCAAGTGTAGCATTTTGTTCTAATATGACCTAAGGACTAAATGATTTTTACTTAAAGGACTAATATAATGTAATGCTTTCCTTTTTAATCACAGCATGTAAGCCCTTGCATAACATGGTGCAAACGTGGCACCTACAATACAGTACTTTACTTGATTATAACATCAGTGCTTATATACACATCATCTTCATCTATAACATCAATAAATTAATAAATATATTAGAACAGATAGGTAATTCATAAAGTACCAGTGTGATAAGTCCTAACTATTTATATTGGAGAATTGCCATATATAACAAAGAACTATCAAAAATAATTAAGAATGTTCTGTCAACTTTAATTTTCTCTATAAAGACATATAAAGTTGCTTCTAATCCTGTCCTCAGAAAAGGCACATGGAGAACAGATTCTCTGACACTGAACAACTTAAAACTACAATGAGAAGCTTAGGTTGCTGATTCCTCTGCAGTATTGTTAAATGCATGAACTATAAACATTTCTAGCACACTGGAAGCATTGTCTTGGTACACACTAACCCAACAGTATATACTGCGATGGAAATGTTACAACCCTGAGACAGTCACTTCCAGATGAGACAGACTTTGCCTCCTCACATGTTTCTGCGTGCTCTGAGAACCCACTTCTTCTCTGAAGTAATTCGTCATGTAAGTGCTGACATACAAATTCATTTTTCATGACAATATCTTGCCCATTTCTAATAGTCTCATTCTTATGTCTATGAAAAAGATGTGCCCTACTATGAATAAGCAATGCATGCATTCATTTAGCTGAATGTTTTTAGGGATTCTTTAGTGTTTATCAAAAAGTTTTCAAATATTTTACACCTCTGGATATGTCAGAACAAAAATAGAGCTCACATAGTATCAGGAGCCAACAGGTAAGAAACCAAGAACAAAAAAAAAATGTATACAAACATATAGGAAGGTTTAATTAAATAAAAAATCCAAAGTATAATACCAGCGGTTAAGCACTCTTGTCTCTGAGGATATCACATTTAAAGAGTTCAAGTCTGCCTCCACAGAATTCAGCTGTCTCCTTAGCAATGCATGCTTGTGTATTAGTTGTATAAATCTCATACTATGAGAATTTTTCTGTACGTGCTTCATGTTACTTACACCATTCTTTCCAATTACGTGTGCTAAGGTAACACTTTTATGGTAGTTTAGGGCAGATCAGGTTAAACACTGATTTAATGAATTGCATATTTGCCTTTGGAAAGAATTTCAGATAAAACACACTGTCACTGTTTGTACAATGTATAACCGTTGTAACTGTGTACCTATTTTATGTATTACTGCACATTCATTCAGCTAATTTTTTTTTTTTTATGGGCGTTATACATACTAATAATTCTCACTCAGAATGACAAAATGGTATGCAAGGAGTAAACATTCATAACTTTTATCTTAAATGTTATATATAACTGAAACATCAAGACCAATGTTTAATGGTTCTAGTCTAGATTTTTGCATCCTGCTCTCTCTGTTAAACTTACAACCTGTCATTTCAGCTTAGTAGTTTTTGTCATCTCAGTCCAGCCAGTTTGCCATGGAAATGTCTACAATGTTCATTGTTTAAGTAAATGATTCAAAGCCAGTCAAGCCATAGAGGACAGGTGAAAGAAGTTGTGGTTCCCCAAAGGTTTGTAAATGTTTATTGTGAGCTGACTAACACCATGCTGACAAGAGGCAGGGAGCATAACCAGTGAGCTATTTGGAATAATATAACAATAAGGACCAGCAGTGGGAGTTGAAGTTTTTGGAGTATTTTTTTACTGGTTAAGATAACTTGCATGAAAGTAGAGTAGTAATTTCAAGAATTGCATAGCTATGCAAGAGAGTTTCTGAGAAACATGTCTCTTCTCAATATATTTTCTTTAACATAAATGGTAGAAAAGATAACTGGGCAATACATTTCTGAAATAAATTTGGACAGCTGTGATTTTTCTACTTTTGAGAACTTGGTCAAAAGAATGCAAAGCACATGGTAGTGGTTCTCCATGGGAATTGTGGGAAATAATTGTTGTGCTTGACCATTTGTGACTGGGTGTTTCCTGAGGGTTAATTGTGGGGACAGATGGCACATGGATATTTAATGGAAGACAATGTGTGTTTCTATCACTACCCCATGAAAAGTGGTACTACTCTACCCCACCTCAGTGGTCAAGCAAGACTGTAATAATTAAATCTACTGAATTCTAAAAACAAAAGCCAATCAAGCACTTCTTGTTTATAACTGTTACTGCTTGCTATAGGCAATCTGTGATACTTCTGTGTTTAAATACATATGACAACATTAGCAATGCCTTTAGAGTATTTTTATATAAAATAATGGTAACAGTTTTTTTTTTAATTGAAGATGGACAAGGATCATCTTTTAAAACTTTGAAATGTCTTTAACTCTTGCAGTATCAGTATAGAGTTTGTTTCTGTCTGTCCACTTTCCATTCACATGATCATACAATTGAAACTTCTACCTGAGCCTGAAGAGAATTATATAATCAGGGCAGAATGGTAGCAAATACTTTGATGTTAATGGCTGAAGCAATGCCATATAAATACACATGGCAATATTTTTGCTATCCAATATGACTGTCTCGGTTGATTATGTTAATGAATATCAGCAGCCTAATTTGCTGACTGATTGTTGCACTGTTTCAGCCATACCCTTCATTGAGCTCTATACTGTTATAATGTAACTGGTAAATCATATAGACCTTCTGAGTAATTTGAATAAAAACTATGCCTCTTGCTGAAGCAATGTTTGTGCTTGAGTATGCATAAACACCACAATAATTAAACAAACAAATAATAAATAAATAAAAACAGGATAAAAGAAAAAAGAAAGAAAGCAACTATCATGGCCAAGTACATAAAGTAAGAATTTTTTTTTTTTAATAAAAAAACTTTCATTATAACATAAAGAATGTAAAAAATGGCCAGAAAGAGAAGCGTTTTGTGTTCTTAAATAACGCTTCATCAGATCCTAAAAGTAATTATAGGCAATAATTTAAATAGGAAGAAGCAACCAAGGCTTACATACCCCCCTAGTTGCTATTCACCCATTGTTTCTATTGAAAAGCCAATGGAAACTAACACCATATCCCATTTGCCAATGAATATAGCCTTTAAACCAATTAGATTCAACAATAGTCATATCCTTAATTCCCTACATACTAGGACTCAACCAAAAGAATCTGTTGAAGTAAGGAACCAGTAAAGGCACTATTCAAAGTGCTGTGGCCAATCAAAATTAGCACACATACATGCCCAAAGCTCAATCTAATAGCTCAGACCACACAACCAATCAATACATTTCCTAAAAGGGCTCGACCTATAGGATTAAATCGATGTACTTCATGAAGAAACTCAATGCCAATGAATGCAAAGACAGATCATCCAAATTCAATAATATAAACACTTATAAATTACCACATGATTATTTGATCAGCAAATATTCTGTAACATCATTAGGAAATACAATCAGCTCTTTACCTATTAAAATTATTAACCAAAATTATTAAGTAAACAAAATGATCATCTTTTCCTAAAAGCGATGATTCAAATAGGGAACACTATTAATAATAATGACACTCTTTCAGCAAAGTAAAGTGTCAAAAGACCTTAAACAGTTTACTACTAAACTTCAACCTACAATAAATCAAATATCATCAATAATTTATTAAACTTGAGCCTACAGTAAATCAAATAAATTCATTCAATCAGTACAGCTAATTGGCATACTCCACTGGAGAAGGTCATCCAATGAAAACTATTGGGTGATGCTCCAGTGAAAGAACTGTTCACGGTACTTAGGACACAATAAAGGATGGCACACTAAGAAACCAATAAACATACAAGGTTAAAAAAACAGCTAACCAACATGATTCTTCTGAAATCGCATTTGTGTGAAAGTAACATTCAACTAAATGTACAGAGATACAATAAAGTCTCAAATATGTAAATATACCTTAGTCATAAAGTTAAATATCTCATAAGGGGGAGTCTGTAACAAATCAAGCATGATCAATCAGGCAATATCAACACGTTCCATTAAAAAAAATACCCAAATGAAACTACATGACAAAAAAATCTAAAAAACTGAATCGCTATAAAGACTCATTCTGTGAAGTAAAATGTCAAAGGATCATAAATTATTCACCAAAGAATATGACTATCCAAGTAATCATAAGCTTGTTAAATCTAATCGGTTTAAAAGCTGTATTCATTGGCGAATGGGGTATGGTATTAATTTCCGTTGGCTTTTCAATAGAAACAACCTAATGGGACTAGTTATAGCAACAGATCTATTTGGGGTTATGGTAGGCTTCCCTGCCGTTTCCCAGTGTGAATTGGTTGAAATTTTAGCTCACTGTGTACACTTTCCCTGTTCCACAGCTCCATGGTCATTCTTCTTCTCTTTGCCAGCACAGTTCTTTTTTGTATGCTGGCAATATCTAAAAGTATTTTAGATGGCTCACTATGGAAATTTAGGCACTCAAAATGCTGATTGCCAATCATCATCAAAATCTTTCGGCTTTTCCCGTTAGGAGTTGCCACAGCGGATCATCTCTTTCCATTTCTTCCTGTCCTCTGCATCTTGCTCTGTCACACCAACCACCTGCATGTCCTCTCTCACCACGTCCATAAACCTTATCTTAGGCCTTCCTCTTTTCCTCTCACCTGGCAGTTCCATCCTTAGCATCTTTTTCCCAATATACCCATCATCCCTCTTCAGCACATGTCCAAACCAACACAATCTCATCTCACTTGCTTTGTCTCCAAATATGTAGAAGAAAAAGATCAAAAATGCAGGAGAAGAGTGAATCCTGAACATCACTCTTCTCCTTTAAATTTCTTGTTTGCAGGGGGGCAAGCCCCCCTACCCCCAAGTTTATGTATATTAACTCTAAAATTGCCTTAAATTAGAGAAAAGGATTCCATGAAATGTGATCTTGGAGTTGTATATGTAAGTCCATTATTTTGGCCATTCGGCCGCTGTTTCAGGACTCACCGTAGTGGGTCCCGACATTTCAAATGTAACCGTTTCAGTCTTTTCATTTTTCTCTGTGTTGTACAGCCATGGAATTTAGTATATTTAAGTAAGGGATGTGAGCAACACAGTTGTGCTAAAGATCACGAACCCTGCAAGAAATTCAATTAATTAAATAATTAATTAATTAATTAGCTAGTTTGTTTTTCTCACCAACTTGTTTTATCTAGTTTCAGTTTTAATTTTATTCAGTTATGTCAGTAATAGCAGAACCATTATAATCATGCATCGTCAATACCGTCAGGTATGGATTTAAAAACAACAGTACAGTTCGGTGACTAATGCATTCAAATGAATGGATGATTGAATAATGACTGAATACATAAGTAAATAGCACTGGTGACAATTTAGAGTAGTCAGTGAAACATATGGTCTTATAGCAAAAAAAAAAAAAACTGCCCACCACAAGTTACTTGGTTTAAGCAACACAAAAAGCAGAGCCTTGACAATTACTGGAGCGGTTGATTGGGATATACCGCCAAGAGATACATACTCATCCATGCCTTAATCAGCTGCAGAGATGTGGAAGAGCTCTGGGGGTCACGACGGCCATCACTATTCTGTTTCCGCCTCCTACCATCTCTTATATTACTATTATTACGGTTATCACTGTTAACCAGCTGAGAGAACAGGGTCAATAGCAGTTAAGAGTGCGTTATTTAGTATAATGGATGATGGCTAAGGATGACTACCCACAAGCTCACTACAAAGTTGATTCAATGTAAAGATTTTAAGGAAACTGTTCCGCAACTTACGACTGTCCATAGAAGTAGACATGCCGACCTTAGCCATCTTTTCAAAGCATAATATTTTATTTATTTAACATTTTCCAGGAAAGTCTTCCTTTTTCAGAGGAGGTCCAGGGAGATGAGCTTCACATTTACAACAGGACAATTGTACAAAATATCAAAACATTATAACAGAGAAGCAACACATAGATACAGTGTAATACATAGAGTTTTAATACATCAATTTTAGATATATAGACTAAGGTTTTTACATATATCTAGTTCTAAGGTTTTTACATATTTCTAATAGAGGATAACAATATATTTGTCTACCAAGTACTTTCTGTATGTGTATAACTATAGAGAAATAACACAGGTAAATCCATCCATCCATCCTCAACCCCTTTTCCCATTTTGCATATGGAGACTTCAGCAGTGACAATCATCTCGAGCAAAGGTTTACACCGCCGGGTGGCTAGCCCTGCTCCAGTATTTCATTCATACCACCACTCACACACTCGCACCTATGGCCAATTTAGAGTGTCCAATCCACCTACTACATGTCTTTGGAATGTGGGGGAAAACCCAAGCACCCAGTGGAAATCCACGTGACCGCAATGAGGACATGCAGACTCTGCACAGAAGGTAAGCCAGCTGAGAATCGAACTGGAGATCCTCTTGCTGTGAGGCAACAACGCAAACCGCTGCACCAATAATACTATATTATCAGGGAGAGATAATAATAGAGAGAAAATAGACTAGTTACTAATTGAGAAAAGCTGCTGGAAGTTTTGGGGGTAGAGATTGAGTCAGACATATTACTGTGAAGGAAAGGATGCTGTGGAGAAGATAAGAACAGGGAAGAGAGGACAGAGGAGTTGGATAGTGAGGGGAGGAGTTGCAAGAAGGCAATCATAAATTATCTAGGGTTGGTGCATAAACATAGCTTTGTATTCAATACATCTGATGTCTTTTTTTTTAAACTGAAAAGCGTTTGTAGTTGTCCATATATCTGTCAGCAATGAGTTCCAGATTTGGCTATGCAGGTAGAATGCAGGGAATCTCCAGTGGCATTGTTGAATTTGATAACTTTTAAGAAGGATTTACTATTTCAGCATAAAGACAAGGTACTAGTGTAGGGGAGTAAAAGGTTTTGCAGAGCAGTCTTTTTTTCAGGTTGATTTAAAAGTGTATGGACCAAAGTAAGTTGGTTATAAGTTAAGAGCTGGGGTAATTCTAGCCAGTTAAGTTGTTTGAGTGCAAGGCAATGGTGTGCTCTAATGTTGGAGTCTTTTGCAAACTTTGCAGTCTTATTGTAGCAGGTATCTAATTTTGCTAGGTCTGATTTTTTTATGTTTGTCATAGTAGATGAGGCCTATAGGAGTGTGGAGATTAGGTGCATTCTTGCAATGGCAGCCTTTGTGCTATTGGTTAAGTATTGTCTATTTCTGTAAAGAGTACCAAGTTTTTATTTACTTTCTTGACTGTCTGGGCTATGTGTAGGTCAAATTTCATAATGTTGTCAAGAACAACACATAGACGTTTAGTCTGGAAAACAGGAGAGATGGTGGTATTGTTTCAGATGTGATCTTAAACAGAGACAGGGGATCTATAGCATTAGTGGTTTGGAATATCATGTGCTTGGTCTTCAAGGTTTAGAATAAGTTGAGCTTCAGAAACCACTTTTCAATTGCAGAGAAGGACTGTTGTGTTAGTTGCAACTGTTGGAGTATTGATGCAGCACATATTAATGTAGAATCATCTGCATACTGGACTAGTGAGGCATGCAGGGTAACAGTGTGTAAATTTTTAGTTGAAAGTCTGAAAAGGAGGGGGATACAATGGAACCTTGTGGCGCACCTAGAGTAACGGGCAATAGAGGAGATACACTTTGTTGCCATTTTACAGCTTGCTGGCACCCTGTTAAGTAGTCTTTGAACCAAGTAATTGTGGATTAACTAAGGTTTAGTTCTAACAGTACTTGTATAAGTTTGTTATGAGAGATGGTATCTAATACTTTTGATAGATCTAGAAAGATGGAGAAAACTGTTTTACTGTTGTTCCTATGTTGATTAATGATGTTTGTGAAACTCATTAGGGTGGAAGTAGTGCTGTGGTAGGGCCGAAATCCATGTTGGGTTTTGGATAGCAGGTTGTTATCAAGGAGATACTGCATAAGCAGTGAATATTGTAACAGAGATGAAACAACTGGAACTGGGATCTTTAGAAAATGGACGGAGCAAACTACATAGAAAAATGGGAATTGTGGAACAATATATGCAGAGAAGTAACACGTTTTAAGAGGCAAGATTTGAATGAGCCATATAATTCTTAACGGACAATGACTGGATAGATTATAAGTGATGTATAATGTTTGTAACTACAGTTGTTTCAATTGTGTCTGTGATTGATAATGTTTTCAATGAATGTGGTGTCAATGTTTGTTTTTCATTTATATAAATGTAAGATTTCTTTTGTCATACTTAATTCAATAATGATGTTTATTGGAAAAAAAGGAGATACTGCATAATTTGTGACTGGATGCATCTTTCTAGAACTTTAGACAAGGGTGACAATTTAGCTATCGGCCTGTAACTGGACAGTTCTAATGAATTTCCCCCTTTGTGTAGTGAAATGATGTGTGACATTTTCCATATTGCTGGTACTTTTTGAGAGGAGCTGGATCAGTTTATTAAGATGGATACTGGGTAGGAGATTGCATCAGCAGCCAAACTAAGATATTCATCTGGTAGGTTATCAGCTGCTAGGGTTGCTGGTTTGAGTTTTTTTTTTTTTATGGTGTCTGTACAGGTTGGAAAACAAAGCTGCTACTATCTAGGCTTGATGTGGGAATTTCTGTGAAGGTGGTGGAGCAGTTATTTGTGAGGGCTGGTAAGGACTCTGTGAAAAAACTTATTAAACTTCATAGCTATAGAGCCTGAGTTGTTAATGTTTATAGTGGTGGGAGGTATTGGTGTTTCCAGGTTGTAGGATTTTAGTAATACTGGACCAAAACTTCTGAGGGTTGTGTTTACTTTGAATGGTAACATTTTTACTTTTGCTAAGGACACATGGGGATAAACAATGATTTTGTGAAGTGCATGTTTGACTTTTTAAAGAATTTAAGATAAACTATGCAACAAATGTTTATATAATATACTGTCACTAACTGTGCACACTTTCATGCATGGTTCAGTGGTTAAATAGCAAACTTACAGTCTAATGTCCTTCTAGAAGCATGTTGACTGGATCAACATTTAATGGGATCCATTGTATTTTTTGAAGACCTCTTTTAACTTACCAAATAATATATTTCTAGACATGTGATGGTTTTGTTCTGTGCTGAAACTTACATCTACTTTAATATTCTCCAGGATTTCATTTAAAAGCATGAATGGACTGCATTGTCTTTGTATGTTGTTCATTTGTTTCAGGAGCAAGGAAGAAGTCAGTGATACATTTGTCAAGTTTCCTAATATTAATGTATCCTTTAAGGCTGTTTGCCTTTGTATGTATATTGCCCCTCTCACTACATTCTCCCAACAGATAATATCATAGAGTGCAAGTTTTTTTTTTTTTATACCACAGAAAATAAAGTACAGACCTCCACCCAGATGAAAATCCACTGTCTATAAAATAGGTCTTTTGTCATGGGACTGCATCAGGTGGCTTTATGGTCTTTGGTTGATCAAATGAGTGAGGTATACAGTGGAACTCGAAACTCACTGGAGCAGCTAATTCTCCTGCTGTTTATTGTATGGATTACACTGAAGACCTTTTTATGCCATGGTGGCAAATGGTTGGCAAAAGTCAAGATCCCTGTCTACAATTAGACTTGGGGTTTTAATAAAAGTGAAAGATTCTAAGTGCAAAAAAAAAAAAAAAAAAAGACTGAAAATGCACTTGAAGAATCTTCTTCTTCTTTCGGCTTATTCCCGGTGAGGGGTCGCCACAGCGGATCACCTTGTCCGCACATTGAATGGCAGTGGAGTTTTACGGTGTCGAGTTGCCAGCCCGGCGCCCAACCTTCCACAGAAGGCACACTCACACGCACACCTAGGGCCAATTTAGAGTGTCCAATCCACCTGCAGCATGTCTTTAGGATGTGGGAGGAAACCGGAGCACCCGGAGGAAACCCACGCGACCACAGGGAGGACATGCAGACTCCGCACAGAAGGCACCCCAGCTGAGGATCGAACCGGAGAACCTCTTGCTGTGAGGCGGCAATGCTAACCACTGCACCACCGTGGCCGCCCCACTGAAAATGCACTTGAAGAATAGTCATTAAAAATCAAATGTATTTAAGATTGTACATTACTACAGAATAAAAGAAAAGCAAACAAAAATGTGGCAAGGCACTTTAATCAGAGTAAGTAAAGACCTTTAAGGGACATGTATAAATATAGTCAGTTATTGATATATAATAGTATGTTCTTAAATAAATTTTAGATGCCAAGTTTTAAGAAATATGGCTTTTACTAATGGATTTGCAGCATTGCATCATTTTAATGTAACACTAAAAGGGTGACCTAGAAATGAATAATCAATCTGCTGACTGTTGAAGTCTTTGTGTATGTTACTTTTGTGAGAGTCCAAAGCCCTCACTGTGGTGCAAGTGCTTACTCACATTTTTTCTGCATCGTTATGGAGATGCCTGCACTGATGTATAGTCTTCCATGCATTCTGTCTTAAGAAGCTACCATTTGGTATACTGGTTAGCAGGGATAACCTTATTTCCAAGGTTACTCTGATGTGTTTAACAGTACAGGCCAAGCCATTAATTCTCCGATGATGTATGCTATGCCCAGTCTCAGGTACAGAAGTGCTTTATTTGAAAGTTAGAAGACACTGTTTACAAATTTACTCTCATCAGCAAGCATACTGAGCCAGAAACAATACTTTTCAAGTCATGCATCTAAAAAGAAGATGCTCAAGAGAAGTCATACAACAGATGGGTCCTCTAGCATCTGCCAATGCAAACATCAATCAACTTTTGATGCTTACCAAGCTGGGTCTAGTTGAAATCTAGTTGCAGCTGAGCAAACTAGTTAAAAATTGTCCCCAAACATATTACATTTCTTTAAATTTTTGTGAGATTGTCTTGAACACTTTCACTAAATAAAGGTAGGTGTATGTATGTAATCATTTAAGCATGGTGGCTGTGAACTCAAAAAAGGAGGATAGTCAAACCTCCAACTGTTAAACAGCTTCATTTTATTATTAAAAGTAGGAGATCACCTTTGTCCCTCTTAATAACTTCTATAATCCTTTCTGTAATGTTGCACAAGATGCTGGTGAATTCATTGGGTCTGTAATTCTAGAATCAGCTGTAGAACCTCTGATGTGGATAGGTGCCATTTTGATTTGCTGCCATAGTCTTTGATGAAGTCCTCAAACATTTGAACTTGCCTTTGGCAAGTGACATTTTATACTCCATCTGTTTTTTTTTTCCTATCCACTTGACAAGTGCTTGGAGAACTTCTGGGTTTGAATTGAGATATTTATAATTACTAAATCAGCTCATCTGTGCCCTCCTTCATTCTGACTTAATCATTTAACTCTGATTGGACAAGCTCTATTTGGATCTGAGGCTTCCCCTGCAGTTCTGGAAGCCCAATATATCGAGCACAACTCTGGAACACTTTTTCTTTTAATTATTCACTTGAATGGAGCAGTGCAGCAGTTATCAGGGTCCAACAAAAAAATTAAATAACTGCAGAAGAGTGGCCAAGCCCATTTGCATTTGGGGTTTCCCTTGCAGTGTTAAAAACCCAATTTATACTGTATAACTCTGGAACATTTTGCCTTTTAATTATACACTTGAAAGAAGCAAGTTGAGCATTTATCAGGGTCCATCAAAAAATTAAGCAACCACACAAGAGTGACTTAGGCCTTTTTGGATTTGAGAACTCCTTAGAAGGTCTGGAAATCCAATACAACCTCTACAACTCTGGAACATGTTTTCTTTTAATTATACACTTGAACAAAGTATATTTGTCAAGGTCCAATAAATACTTAAGTAACTGCACAATGTACTTGCTTCTGCTACCCCCTCTACTATATAGACTCGAATGTAATTAGAAGTTTTAAACTGACTTACCTTCCTAAGGCTTAGAAAACTGCAAGTAACATTTTATACTGTTCATCTACTTTTCCTTTCACTTAACAAATGCTTGGTCAATTTCTAGGTATATTTATATTTATTTATTTGTTTGACATTTGTTAACCGGGTTAGTTCAACTGGGTGGAGGCCCTTTTTCAGCGGAGACCCGAGTAGGAAAGCTCCAGACATTACAATATGAAAATAGAC